>NW_023994937.1:0-191042 GCF_015586225.1 Lucilia sericata
AGAACTAGCAGAAGTTTATCAGTACTCAAAGTAACGCAGATAAGGTCAATAAAACTTAGAGAAGAAACTTTGAGAATTTTCTTAAAACTTAGAGATATTCAACAGAAATTAGAAAATTTCAACAAAACGTAAAGAAGATCTACAGAAGTTTAACAAAACTTACAAAACTCGAAGAAATTCATCAAAAGGGTAAATAATCTGTCAGAGAAGTTTAATCAGTACTTTGAGAAGTTTAATAGAAGTCAGAGAAATTCAATAAAACTTAGAGAAGTTCAACAGAACTAAGAGAAGTTTCACAGATCTTAGAAAAGTTCATCAGAACTCAGAGAAGTTCCACATCTTAGAAAATTGCAACAGAACTTAGAGAAGTTCATTAAAACTTTGAGAAGTTCATTAAAACTATGAGAAGTTCATCAGAACTTAAAGAAGTTTAACGGAACTTTGGGAAGTTCAAGAGAACTCAGAGAAGTTCAAAAGAACTTTGGAAAGTGCAAGAGAACTCAGAGAAGGTCAAGAGAACTCAGAGAAGTTTATCATAACTCAGAGAACTTAATGAAGTATCTTAGAAAAGTTCAACAGAACTAAGAGAAGTTCACCAGAACTTAGAAAAGCTCAACAGAACGCAGAGAAGGTTAATCAGTACTTAGAAAAGTTCAACAGAACTCCGAGAAATTCAACAAAACTTAGAGAAGTTCAACAGAACTAAGAAAAGTTCCACAGATCTTAGAAAAGTTCATCAGAACTGAGAGAAGTTTATTAGAAATTTAAGAAGTTCATCAGAACTTTGGGAAGTTCGAGATAACTCAGAGAAATTAAATAGAACTTTAGGAAGTTCAAGAGAACTCAGAGAAGTTCAACACAACTTTGGAAAGTTCAAGAGAACTCAGATAAGTTCAAAAGAACTCAGAGAAGTTTATCATAACTCAGAGAGCTTAATGAAGTATCTTAGAAAAGTTCAACAGAGCTCAGAGAAGTTCAACAAAACTTAGGAAAGCCACAGAACGCTGAGAAGTTTAATCAGTACTTAGTGAAGTTAAACATTACTTAGAGAAGTTCAACAGTCCAATGATCAGTTGGATACAGTACAGTTTCCCTAGCAGCTCTAGTCTATAGTCTAGTCTATAGTCCAATCTACATTCTAGTCTGCAGTCTAGTCTATAGTCTAGTCTATAGTCTAGTCTATAGTCTAGTCTATAGTCAAGTCTATAGTCTAGTCTATAGTCTAGTCTATAGTCTAGTCTATAGTCTAGTCTATAGTCTAGTCTATAGTCTAGTCTATAGTCTAGTCTATAGTCTAGTCTATAGTCTAGTCTATGATCTTGTCTATAGTCTAGTCTATAGTCTAGTCTATAGTCTAGTCTATAGTCAAGTCTATAGTCTAGTTTATAGTCTAGTCTATAGTCTAGTCTATAGTCTAGTCTATAGTCTAGTCTATAGTATAGTCTATAGTCTAGTCTATAGTCTAATCTATAGTCTAGTCTATAGTCTAGTCTATAGTCTAGTCTAGTCTATAGTCTAGTCTATAGTCTAGTCTATAGTCTAGTCTATAGTCTAGTCTATAGTCTAGTCTATAGTCTAGTCTATAGTCTAGTCTATAGTCTAGTCTATAGTCTAGTCTATAGTCTAGTCTATAGTCTTTCGCACATTTTTTTAAAAAGTTTCATTTTAGACTATAATAAATCATATGTTATATTTCTCAAAAGTCATAAATAAACTTTAGCTACTTTTATGAAATTTGAGTATGTTTATTTGCAAGGTCTTTAAAACGAATTCATAATTTTTTTTAGATTTCTTATGAATTTAGTTAAATCCAGTTTCTTTGTTTTTCTTTTTGTACAAATAAATTTTTTGGCGATTTTATTTAAATTAACAAACTACTTGAAAAAAAAAATTTAAATAACATGAAAAAAATCACTAGCAAAGCAATTCTTAGAAAGACATATGCAATGTGAAGAAAAAGGGGAAATACTATAGGTGGTGTTAGGTCTAAGAGATACCCTAAGATTTTGGCAATATTGGCAGAAATGATAGTCCTCTAATTAGAAGGGCCCATGTTTTTCACCATAGGTCTCGTTATATTAAAGTACACTTCTCATCTAGTTTGTAAAGAATCAAGTCAATAAATTAACTTCTTCCCCTTCCCCCAAATCCTATTACATATTCTCAACACATACATATACATTATACAACCCAATCATTTATACCGTAATTCCCTCCAATTTTCCGCACATAAATTATACTTCCGTGAGTGTGTTACCAACATCTTGTTAACTTAAGACTACCCTACTTCATTTCTACCCAAATCGGAGTATTAAAACTTCAACGTATAAGAAAAGCACAAACCTTAAATAAATCACAACTAGAATTGATGATGAAAAGTAAAACAGAATAAATAAAGTAAAGAATAAAACGTCTAAAAACTACTTCTTCAAAAAACAAAGAAAAAACCCAGAACCACAAGTTAATAACCATAAAACACATGACGTACCTTTTTTGGGGGGCCTTTTTGTTTATACTCTATAACCATCATCATCATCAAGAAAGACCATTTGAAAATGACCACAAACTGAAAAATAAATTATCATTTGTTATAGTAGTCTGTCTTTTTTATGGAAAACATTTTGGCAAAGGGCTATTTTTTTAATGTTAAGCGGTGGCGTTTGCCAGCTAAACATGTGTAAGATTTTAATGATTTTCGCAGCAAAAGTTAAAAAGACATAAAAGTACCATTAGCTGCCAAATTAGAATAAGAGATTTTGTTAGAAGCTCATATGTATAAAGTTATTAGTTAGCCAAAGGGGTATTTTCAAAAAGTGATCATTACAAATTAGCCATGACAAGATACAACAGCTTACCGAAGTCTTATTTTAAAAGGAATATAATTTCTGAATTCTAGTAGAGAACTAGAATATAACTAGAACAGAACTAGAACAGAAATAGAACAGAACTAGAACAGAACTAGAACAGAACTAGAACAGAACTAGAACATAACTAGAACAGAACTAGAACAGAACTAGAACAGAACTAGAACAGAACTATAACAGAACTAGAACAGAACTAGAACTGAACTAGAACTGAACTAGAACAGAACTAGAACAGAACTAGAACAGAACTAGCACAGAACTAGAACAGAACTAGAACACAACTAGAACAGAACTAGAACAGAACTAGAACAGAACTAGAACAGAACTAGAACAGAACTAGAACAGAACTAGAACAGAACTAGAACAGAACTAGAACAGAACTAGAACAGAACTAGAACAGAACTAGAACAGAACTAGAACAGAACTAGAACAGAACTAGAACAGAACTAGAACAGAACTAGAACAGAACTAGAACAGAACTAGCACAGAACTAGAACAGAACTAGAACACAACTAGAACAGAACTAGAACAGAACTAGAACAGAACTAGAACAGAACTAGAACAGAACTAGAACAGAACTAGAACAGAACTAGAACAGAACTAGAACAGAACTAGAACAGAACTAGAACAGAACTAGAACAGAACTAGAACAGAACTAGAACAGAACTAGAACAGAACTAGAACTGAACTAGAACAGAACTAGAACAGAACTAGAACAGAACTAGAACAGAACTAGAACAGAACTAGAACAGAACTAGAACTGAACTAGAACTGAACTAGAACAGAACTAGAACAGAACTAGAACAGAACTAGAACAGAACTAGAACAGAACTAGAACAGAACTAGAACAGAACTAGAACAGAACTAGAACACAACTAGAACAGAACTAGAACAGAACTAGAACAGAACTAGAACAGAACTAGAACAGAACTAGCACAGAACTAGAACAGACTAGAACACAACTAGAACAGAACTAGAACAGAACTAGAACAGAACTAGAACAGAACTAGAACAGAACTAGAACAGAACTAGAACAGAACTAGAACAGAACTAGAACAGAACTAGAACAGAACTAGAACAGAACTAGAACAGAACTAGAACAGAACTAGAACAGAACTAGAACAGAACTAGAACAGAACTAGAACAGAACTAGAACAGAACTAGAACAGAACTAGAACAGAACTAGAACAGAACTAGCACAGAACTAGAACAAACTAGAACAGAACTAGAACTGAACTAGAACTGAACTAGAACAGAACTAGAACAGAACTAGAACAGAACTAGAACAGAACTAGAACAGAACTAGAACTGAACTAGAACTGAACTAGAACAGAACTAGAACAGAACTAGAACAGAACTAGAACAGAACTAGAACAGAACTAGAACACAACTAGAACAGAACTAGAACAGAACTAGAACAGAACTAGAACAGAACTAGAACAGAACTAGCACAGAACTAGAACAGAACTAGAACACAACTAGAACAGAACTAGAACAGAACTAGAACAGAACTAGAACAGAACTAGAACAGAACTAGAACAGAACTAGAACAGAACTAGAACAGAACTAGAACAGAACTAGAACAGAACTAGAACAGAACTAGAACAGAACTAGAACAGAACTAGAACAGAACTAGAACAGAACTAGAACAGAACTAGAACAGAACTAGAACAGAACTAGAACAGAACTAGAACAGTAACTAGAACAGAACTAGAAAAGAACTAGAATGAACTAGAACAGAACTAGAACTAGAACAGAACTAGAACAGAACTAGAACAGAACTAGAACAGAACAAGAACAGAACTAGAACAGAACTAGAACAGAACTAGAACAGAACTAGAACAGAACTAGACAGAACTAGAACAGAACTAGAACAGAACTAGAACAGAACTAGAACAGAACTAGAACAGAACTAGAACAGAACTAGAACAGAACTAGAACAGAACTAGAACAGAACTAGAACAGAACTAGAACAGAACTAGAACAGAACTAGAACAGAACTAGAACAGAACTAGAACAGAACTAGAACAGAACTAGAACAGAACTAGAAACAGAACTAGAACAGAACTAGAACAGAACTAGAACAGAACTAGAACAGAACTAGAACAGAACTAGACAGAACTAGAACAGACTAGAACAGAACTAGAACAGAACTAGAACAGAACTAGAACAGAACTAGAACAGAACTAGAACAGAACTTAGAACAGAACTAGAACAGAACTAGAACAGAACTAGAACAGAACTAGAACAGAACTAGAACAGAACTAGAACAGAACTAGAACAGAACTAGAACAGAACTAGAACAGAACTAGAACAGAACTAGAACAGAACTTGAACAGAACTAGAGCTGAACCATAACAGAACTAGAACTGTTCTAGTTCTGTGCTAGTGCTATTCTAGTTCTGTTCTTGTTCCGTTATCAAACTTTTAATTCGAGAAGTTTCTGTATGCTTTGATAAACAGGAAAACTTTCAAAATAATATGGGTTCCTAAGTAAATGGCAATTCTGGTATAAATACTCCATTCGCAAAACTTCCGAGTAGGGTTCTATAGTCGAAACGAAAAGTCGACTTTTTGCATTTAGTTAAAAGTCGAATTTTTGCATTTTATGAAGAGTCGACTTTTCGACTTTTTTTCATTTAATTAAAAGTCGACTTTTTGACTTTTTCCGACTTTTCCACTTTTCGATTTTTTCGACTTTTTGACTATTTTCGACTATTTATTGACTTTTTTATAGTTTTTCCGACTATTTTAGAGTTTTTGACTTTTTTCCACTTTTTTTCAAATTTTCGAATTTTTTCGACATTTCGACTTTTTCCGATTTTTTTTCGACTTTTTGCATATTTTCGAGTTTTTTCGACTATTTTTTTCGAATTTCCCGACTATTTTAGTGTTTTTGACTTTTTTCCACTTTTTCCACTTTTTTCAAATTTTCGACTATTTTTGACTTTTTTCTACTATTTTCGAGTTTTCGACCTTTTACGACTTTTCCGACTTTTATTTACAAAGTCGACTTTTCGACATTTTTTATAGACATTATTTTATAGATAGTCGAGTTATCGACTTTTTTGGAACAAGATTGTCGATTTCGACTTTTTCGACAAAAATTCGATTATTCGAAAGTCAATTTATAGAACCCTACTTCCGAGTATACATTGGAATCAAATTCAATCATTTCAGTTTTTACTCTTAGAAAATTTTTCATCATTCTTTTACTCTTATTTTAGTTTAAAAACAAGTAAGAGTCCTATATTGGACTGTGCCGAATCTTATATACCCTTTAAACATAAAACGAAAAATTATCAGAAAGTACCCTTTTATAGATTTTCGATCAATCAGGGTGTTACGTATGTGCATAAAAACCAAAGAGTATATCATTCATGGAACACAAAAGTTGAAAAAAAAACCGTTTCCTGCACATTTGTATTAACTTAAAAGTAACAAAAGGTCCCAATTTACATGTTCTCAAAAATACAAAATTTCATGTTTCTTGGTTCAATATTATAGAGAATTCAAAAAGTACCTTTTGGAGAACGAAAAAGTAGCAAAAGGTCCCCATTTATAGGTTCTCACCTAATCCGGGCCCTATATGCTTAATTTTATATTATAGAGAATTCAAAAAGTACCTTTTGGAGAACGAAAAAGTACCAAAAGGTGCCCTTTTATAGGTTCTCACCTAATCCGGGCCTTATATGCTTAATTTTATGTCTCTAAATTCAATATTATAGAAAATTCAAAAAGTACCTTTTGAAAAATGCAAAAGTACCAAAAAGTCCCCTTTTATAGATTATCACCTAATCCAGGCTCTACATACATTTCATGTTTCTGGGTTCAATATTATAGAAAATACAAAAATTACCTTTTGTAGAACGAAAAAGTACCAAAAAATTCTCCTTTTATGTGTTCGAACCTATTCCGGGCTCTACATACTAAATTTGATGTTTCTAGCCAATAACAACATATTGCTTCGTTCGTTACGTGACGTACAGACTGACAGACAGATAGACAGACAAAACTGATTTCAACAAATACACAGACAGACAGACAGACAAACAGATAGACAGACAAACAGACAGACAGACAGACAGACTGACAGACAGACATAGCTTAATCAACTTCGCTACCTATAGGGATCCAGAATATATATACTTTATGAGGTCGGAAAATTATATTATAGGAATTACAAACGGAATCACAAACTTGTATATACCCTTCTTACGAAGGTGAAGGGTATAATAGGAGTTCTTTATTTTCTTCCAACTCCACTTATTAAATATTTATGACCCACCACACAGCTGCCAAATTTTGAACACTTTACAATTAATTTATTTTTCCTGAAAGCCAAACTCTCGGCGAGAAAAAGGCTTCATTAAAATTATTAAAAGAAAACAAAAAATCATTTTGTTAACAAATCCCCAAATTGAAAATTTCAAAAAGTAATTGACGGACATTGAGTCTATTTGAACAATATAATTAAAATTTGCTTTTGATTTTTGTATGGCCAACAAACAATTCAATTGAATGTTTAACGATTACAATATCGATTTCAAATGAAAGTTAAATTAAAATAAAATTATATTTAATTAACTCGAGAAAAGTTTATTTAGTTAGTAGTAGGAGTACTTATGATGGGCATATATTTATTTTTGCTAATGAATTCATAAGTTTAGTGAAGGAAATTATGTTTTATAAAAGTGAAATAAAGAAATGTTTCATATTATTTATGAATTCAAACTTAGATGCATTTGAATGAAAAGGGAGTTTGAAAAAGCGAAATGCTGGTTATATTTTCTTCATATGTATTGAAATTAAAGTTTTTGTTCATAAAATTGTCTTCATTTAAATATTAAACATATTTTGTTGCGGTCATTGTTATGATCTCCTACAACTTTGTAGATGGTTTCACAGCAGGTGAAGACACAAAATACCCACGCTAATTTAAATTGTTTAATTTAATAATTTAAATTAATAACATGACTGAGTCTGAGAAATTTAAAGTTTTCCAATTGTGATTAGACGATACCCTATAGCAGGCATGTAAAGATTTACAAAGAGATTTACGACTGAAGTTCAAAACGATCCAGGATCGAAGAAGAGAAGTAAAGCAAGATTTTTAAACGAAATGCTGAAAGATTCACGATCAAGGAATATAAATTTCCACGATCAAGTAATCGAAAGATCAACGATCGAAGTACCAAAGTTGCAAGGTTGAAGTATTGAAAGTTCTACTATTAAGAAGTATTATTAAATATCAACGATTGAACTGTAGAACGATCCACGATCAGATACACCATCAAAGTACACAAAGATCCACAATTAAAGGTCATAATGATCGTTCTTTGTTTTAAAGAAAGATTTTGGGTCGAAGTATATAAAGATCGATGATTGATGTGTGGATCGATCAACGATCGAATACACCACTAGCAAAGATCCACAATTAAAAGATTAAATGATCGTACAATGAATAAAAGATTCACAAAATGATCACAATGAAGCACAAATGTTCCATGATTGATGTTAAGAAATATATACGATTAAAGCATAGAATGATCGACAACTAAGATCCAGATCGAGTTTCAAGATAGAAGGACAGACAAATACACCATAGAGATACACAAAGATCGGCAATTAAAGGTCAACAAGATCACCGATTGTTTAATGGAAGATTTATTACAGAAATACATAAAGATCCTCGATTGAAGTATAAAAAGTTTTGAAAAATCTTGGATCGAGATTTTCCATCGAAGAACGGACAAATCCAACATCAATGAACATAAAGCAGTTCACAATCTAAAAGCAAAAAGATCGTTGATTGATTTAAGGAAAGATTGAAGTACATAAAGATCCACGATTCAAGAACAACAAGATTCACAATTAAAGTACGAAAAGGATTACAACGAGATACAGAATGTTGAAGAGTTCCACGATCAAAGGATATTCTATCTTCGAAGTACATAAAGGTAGACGAATGAAGATCTTTAGATAAAAAGATTAAGATCGAAGTACTAGGTGATCCAAGTACAGAAAGATCCAAAGTTAAAGTTTGAAACGGATCACAATTATCCACAAAATAATCCAGGTGTAATGTTCAGAAAGATTTACGATTGAAACAAAGAATGATCCACGATCGAAGTACATAAAGTTCCGCGATTAAAGTACAAAGGCAACCATAACGAAAAGCACATTAGGATTCCCGATTAATGTTCTGAAACATCAACGATCGAAACGTAGAAATATCCACGATCAGAGATACAAGACGATGGGGAATGATCGGCGGCGGCGGCGCAACCATTTTAGATCGGCGGCGGCGGCTTATTACAGAAAATATCGGCGGCGGCTAAATTGTCGGCTCAATTTAACTTTCTCTTTAGAAATTGACCTTATAAGGTTTATTATATTGAAAAGTCTTTGTATAATAGTCTCTTACATAGAAACCTGTCTCTATATAATTTTTTTTCTGCAGAAAATGGACATTTATAGTAGTTTTCACTATTTTAATATTAGCACAATATTGTGTGGCAACTCTTTTCAATTTGCCATAAGAATTTAAAATAGTGGCAACTCCGTTCAATCTGGTGAAATTATGTTCTGAAATACATGTGTGATTCTAATCTTTATCAGCGGCTACGTTTAAGCCGGCTTAGCTTTTGAGCCGAAAGAAGTCGGCGGCGGCGCGGCTTGCAAAATATTACCGGCGGCCAGCCGCCGCCGATTTGAGCCGTCTCGGCTTGTATCTCTGTCCACGATTGATTTCTGTAAAGAATCACGATCGAAATGCAAAGAAAAGTACTCCATTGAAGACTCTTAAAGAAAAAAAGGTCAACGATCGAATATCTACCGTTAAAGTACAGAAAGAACCATAACAAACATGAGGATTCATGATTAAGGTTCTGAAAGATCTATGATTAAAACAGAGAAAGATCGATGATTGGACTACTCGAAGTTCACACGAAAATCCTTAATTCCTATATGATCAATGTACCAAAAGATCCATGATGAAAGCACAGAAAGATCAACGGTATTGAGACCAAAAGATCCACGATCTAAACACAAATAGATCCAAGATTGATATACAAAAACATTCACGATCAATGTACGAACATAACCACAACAGAAGTTCAAAGGGATTCATAATTGAATTTTATATAGATCAACTTTTGAAGCTCAGAAATATACATGATTGAACTATAAAGAGTTTAATGATCGAGGAACATATATATCCATCAACGAAGTACAGAAATATTCACAATTAAGGTATAGAAAGATCTACGTTTGAAGCCCAGAATGATACATGATTGAAACATAGAGAGGACAACGATCAAAGTACAGATCGATCCACTGACAAAGGACAGGAAGATCAGAAATTGAGGTACTTAAAGATCGAAGATCTATGAACAAAACGGAATAAAAAAATTTTCACAATTAAAGTCTAAAATGATACACGATCAAAGTACACAAAGTTTCACGATCAAAGTGCAGAAAGATCCACGATGTATATTTTGTATTACGATCCACTATCAAATTGTAGAAAGATCGACGATCTGAACATAAAAGATAGAATATTAATATAACAACAGCATAAGTCTAAAAAGAAGCCATATTTGACGTTCAGAAAGATCTAAGATACATGATTGAATTACAGAGAGTTCAGCGATCGAAGTGCATATAGATCTACCAAAGAAGCAGAGAAATATCCGCAATTGAGGTACAGAATGATCTTCGTTGGAAGCGCAGAATAATACATGATTGCACTATAGAGAGTTCAACGATCAATGTGCAGATGGATTCATTAACGAAGTACAGATAGATCGGCAAATGAGGATCTATGAATAAAAAATGTTTCCATAATTGAAGTATAGAATGATTTACGATCAAAGTACAGAAAGTTTCACGATCGAAGTGCAGAAAGATCCACGATGGATATACAAAACTATCGAGGAACATAGTACACAAGATGCACGATCAAATTGCAGACAAATCTTCGATTTAAGTATAGAAAAATCGCAAAGGAATTACATAGGGATTCAAGATGATGTTCTGAAGAGAGTTCAACGATCGAAGTACCACTGTCGAAGGAGCAGAGAGGACTGCTATTGATGTAAAGATTTAAGATCGAACTAGGTTTGGAGCGTAGAAAGATATACGATTGAAGTGCAGATAGTTTAACGATCACAGTATGATATGAAATACAGAAAGATCAGCAATTGATCTACAAAAAGATTCACGATCGATGTACAAAAAATCTGTGGATCGTAGCTCTGCGATCAAAGATCATCCATTTATGTATAGGAAGAACTATAGAGGATGTACATAAAGATCCAAGATATGATCTTCTAAAGAGAGTTCAACGATCGAAGGTTCACTGTCAAAAAGTGCGGAAAGGTCTGCAGTTGAATTGAAGATTTTAGATCGAGCAAGCGTTCTTAACTCATTTGCTGTGATCTGGATGATCAACTTATGAGAACGTGAAGGTTTCAAGAGAACTGATCGAAGTTTGTGAGCTCGCCAATCGCAATTTAAGGTTTTTTCCTATAGTTCTGATTTGAATTCCGATAAATAATTTCAAACATGTATTTAGTCTTTTAAATTCAGGTTTCAAATTAATCTCTCTTCCATATTGAATTTAAATTGCCCTTAATAACGAGCATTTCTAATTATTTACGACCAACAGGAATATGTTTACTATCTGTTCCTTTTTAACACCACTTGTGGCTTTAGAACACCGCCAACGAATTAGAATTTGTGGATTCTTTATTTATATCGACACAAAATGACCTTGTATTTAATTTTAAAGTTCTTAAACAAATTTAATGCTTATTTAATTTGGAACCTTAACCATATTATCTTAAATACCTACCACCATTAAACGTAGCGTAACATATACAAAATATTAAAACACTTTTAAAATTTATTCATATAAAAACTGAAAGTGTTACCCGCATATCGCGCAACAAGAAGACACTCTTTCTTAACGTGTAGGTTTTTTAGTTGTAAAATCTTTTTACACTTTTCGTTCGTTTTACTTTCGTTTACCCATATAAATCTTTTGAAATGAAAAGGAATTTTCAAAAAATAGCCGCTTAAATAACAACAAAATATTTAAAAAAGGTCATAAACAATTTTGTTTGTTTTCGAAAGGTAGGGAAAGGGCTATAAAAACACTCTGGCATGAGATGATGTCGAAAAGAAAAAGGTTTAAAGAAAAATATTTATTAGACATTTTATTCGAAAAATTTTTGAAAATTATTTGTAACCGTGTCTTTTGTTTTCCTTTTTCTTTTTATATTTTTTTGGGTAAACTAATGGGAATTGTTGTTGTTTTGGATGATACCCTACAAACGGTAGTTAGTAAGAAATACCGAAAGTTCTCAAAATGAACAGAAAGTTCCACAAACGAAATACAGAAAGATTCGCAAGTGATGGATGGTCACGATTAAACCGAGTTCTACAACCGAAATACAAAAATCAAATGAAGAAGCACTAGAACTTAACTAGAACTGAACTAGAACTGAACTAGAACTGAACTAGAACTGAACTAGAACTGAACTATAACTGAACTATAACTGAACTATAACTGAACTATAACTGAACTACAACTGAACTACACTGAACTAGAACTGAACTAGAACTGAACTAGAACTGAACTAGAACTGAACTAGAACTGAACTAGAACTGAACTAGAACTGAACTAGAACTGAACTAGAACTGAACTAGAAACTGAACTAGAATTGAACTAGAACTGAACTAGAACTGAACTAGAACTGAACTAGAACTGAACTAGAACTGAACTAGAACTGAACTAGAACTGAACTAGAACTGAACTAGAACTGAACTAGAACTGAACTAGAACTGAACTAGAACTGAACTAGAACTGAACTAGAACTGAACTAGAACTGAACTAGAACTGAACTAGAACTGAACTAGAACTGAACTAGAACTGAACTAGAACTGAACTAGAACTGAACTAGAACTGAACTAGAACTGAACTAGAACTGAACTGAACTAGAACTGAACTAGAACTGAACTAGAACTGAATTAGAACTGAACTAGAACTGAACTAGAACTGAACTAGAACTGAACTAGAACTGAACTAAACTAGAACTGAACTAGAACTGAACTAGAACTGAACTAGAACTGAACTAGAATTGAACTAGAACTGAACTAGAACTGAACTAGAACTGAACTAGAACTGAACTAGAACTGAACTAGAACTGAACTAGAACTGAACGAACTGAACTAGAACTGAACTAGAACTGAACTGAACTAGAACTGAACTAGAACTGAACTAGAACTGAACTAGAACTGAACTAGAACTGAACTAGAACTGAACTAGAACTGAACTAGAACTGAACTAGAACTGAACTAGAACTGAACTAGAACTGAACTAGAACTGAACTAGAACTGAACTAGAACTGAACTAGAACTGAACTAGAACTGAACTAGAACTGAACTAGAACTGAACTAGAACTGAACTAGACTGAACTGAACTGAACTAGAACTGAACTGGAACTGTACTAGAACTGAACTAGAACTGAACTAGAACTGAACTAGAACTGAACTAGAACTGAACTAGAACTGAACTAGAACTGAACTAGAACTGAACTAGAACTGAACTAGAACTGAACTAGAACTGAACTAGAACTGAACTAGAACTGAACTAGAACTGAACTAGAACTGAACTAGAACTGAACTAGAACTGAGCTAGAACTGAACTAGAACTGAACTAGACTAGAACTGAACTAAGAACTGAACTAGAAACTAGAACTGAACTGAACTGAACTAGAACTGACTAGAACTGAACTAGAACTGAACTAGAACTGAACTAGAACGAAATAGAACTGAATTAGACACTGAACTAGAACTGAACTAGAACGGAACTAGAAACTGAAACTGAAATGAACTAAAACTAGAACTGGAACTAGAACTGAACTAGAACTGACTAGAACTGAACTAGAATTGAACTAGAACTGAACTAACTGAACTAGAACTGAACTGAACTTAACTAGAACTGAACTAGAACTGAACTAGAACTAACTAGAACTGAACTAGAACTGAACTAAAACTGAAACTAGAACTGAACTAGAACTGACTAGGAACTGAACTAAACTGAACTAGAACTGAACTAGAACTGAACTAGAACTTAACTAAACTGAGCTGACTGACTAGAACTGAACTAGAACTGACTGAACTGAACTGAACTAGAACTGAACTAGAACTGAACTAGAACTGAACTAGAACTGAACTAGAACTGAACTAGAACTGAACTAGAACTGAACTAGAACTGAACTAGAACTGAACTAGAACTGAACTAGAACTGAACTAGAAGAACTAGAACTGAACTAGAACTGAACTAGAACTGAACTAGAACTGAACTAGAACTGAACTAGAACTGAACTAGAACTGAACTAGAACTGAACTAGAACTGAACTAGAACTGAACTAGAACTAAACTAGAACTGAACTAGAACTGAACTAGAACTGAACTAGATCTGAACTAGAACTGAACTAGAACTGAACTAGAACTGAACTAGAACTGAACTAGAACTGAACTAGAACTGAACTAGAACTGAACTAGAACTGAACTAGAACTGAACTAGAACTGAACTAGAACTGAACTAGAACTGAACTAAACTGAACTAGAACTGAACTAGAACTGAACTAGAACTGAACTGAACTGAACTGAACTGACTAACTGAACTAGAACTGAACTAGAACTGAACTAGAACTGAACTAGAACTTAACATTAGTTGAGTTAGTTAGCTAGTTAGTTAGTTATCTGCGTAGGGTTATATGTAATCGGTTATGACCGCCAAAACCTTTTAGGCCGCTTTCTTTGCAAGCCTTCTTAAATCTTTAAACTCAATTTGTATAATTTCTTGTCCAAATAACAACAGAAAAAACTTAGAGAAAGTGAACGAATTTTCCCAATGATTTATGGGCTTAATGTTATTTAAGTGTCATTAACTAAAGGGTTACACGATTTTCCTTTAATTTTCATTGTTTTCTTATTTTTTTTCTCCCAACCTGCATAAGATGTTGATGCTGTCGTCGCATTGTTGTTGATTTTGTTGCAGGTATGAGGTAATCGGAGCAGGTTGTTTTCAACCTGTTCTGCAACATTGTTAAGATTCTTCTATTGTTTGTTTTCAAATTCCTTACAACAGTCCCTACTTGCTCTATATTAGACGCCTAAAGCCTTCATCTTCATCATTTACTTAATGCCGCCACTTTTACATTAACTGTCATACGATGCTCGGCTTGTGTGGCTGTTTGTCTGTGTAACTGCTTGAAATTCATGACACTGTCTCGTTCGTCTGTCTCATTATGTGCTCTGTCTTTTATGACTCTGTATTAAACTGTATTGCTTCATGTGTACATTCTATAATTTGTTTGTTTCTCTCACTCGTATTGCACTATGGGTCAGGTAGCGCTACTGGCTGCTTGTCTATATCCATGTCTGTGTTTACTTTTGCCGGCTTAATGACAGTAGCTGTCATCGTAGACATGTCATTAAATTTATGTTGTTGTTTTTTTTTTTGTGTTCAAACCTCTTAGAGTTTGTGTTAAAAGAGGGTGTTCTATTTGTGGTAATTCTTTCTTCTTCAGCTACATATTTCGTAAAAAAGGCGTAAAAATTTGTTGTTGTTTTTTTGTCAGTCACACGGCAGATATGCATTGTCATTGTTTGTTTTTGAAACAATGATTTATGAAATTTAATATCTACTTTTAAGAGTTGTAATTTGATGTTGTGCCATTATTTGCATAAATTTTATTTTACGGGTCGCAAAGGTATGCTATTACAAGTATTAAAAAAGGGCGCTGCTCTGCTCCCTTTAATTGTTGTAAAATATTAGCAAATAGTAGTATAATGTTCGCCTGGCATTAAAAAGTTAATTAAAATGTCTTTATTATTTTGTTAAATGATTTATTGTTTTGACTTCATCTGCAAGGCGTTTTAATGGTCATATTTTAAGATTTCATAAATTAATTGTCATTGAAATATTTTGCCAAAGTAATAATTCAAAATGTCATTATATTTAACAGGCTGTTGTTGCTATTTGTCATTTTAAATATTGCCCTGGCCTTTATATAAATAATGGAGTAGTATCACTGTTGCAAGATGCTTGGGAAAACCTTCATCTATACTTACATACCACTATTACAATTAATTTTAGTCTATACTATATATAGTCTAGTCTATAGTGTAGTCCATAGTCTAGTCTATAGTCTAGTATATAGTCTAGTCTATAGTCTAATCTATAGTCTAGTCTATAGTCTAGTCTATAGTTTAGTCTATAGTCTAGTCTATAGTCTAGTCTATAGTCTAGTCTATAGTCTAGTCTATAGTCTAGTCTATAGTCTAGTCTATAGTCTAGTCTATAGTCTAGTCTATAGTCTAGTCTATAGTCTAGTCTATAGTCTAGTCTATAGTCTAGTCTATAGTCTAGTCTATAGTCTAGTCTATAGTCTAGTCTATAGTCTAGTCTATAGTCTAGTCCATAGTCTAGTCTATAGTCTAGTCTATAGTCTAGTCTATAGTCTAGTCTATAGTCTAGTCTATAGTCTAGTCTATAGTCTAGTCTATAGTCTAGTCTATAGTCTAGACTATAGTCTAGTCTATAGTCTAGTATAGTCTAGTCTATAGTCTAGTCTATAGTCTAGTCTATAGTCTAGTCTATAGTCTAGTCTATAGTCTAGTCTATAGTCTAGTCTAAAGTCTAGTCTATAGTCTAGTCAATATTCTTGACTATAGTCTAGTCTATAGTCTAGTCTATAGTCTAGTCTATAGTCTAGTCTATAGTCTAGTCTATAGTCTAGTCTATAGTCTAGTCTATAGTCTAGTCTATAGTCTAGTCTATAGTCTAGTCTATAGTCTAGTCTATAGTCTAGTCTATAGTCTAGTCTATAGTCTAGTCTATAGTCTAGTCTATAGTCTAGTCTATAGTCTAGTCTATAGTCTAGTCTATAGTCTAGTCTATAGTCTAGTCTAGTCTATAGTCTAGTCTATAGTCTAGTCTATAGTCTAGTCTATAGTCTAGTCTAGTCTATAGTCTAGTATATAGTCTAGTCTATAGTCTAATCTATAGTCTAGTCTATAGTCTAGTCTATAGTCTAGTCTATAGTCTGGTCTATAGTCTAGTCTATAGTCTAGTCTATAGTCGAGTCTATAGTCTAGTCTATAGTCGAGTCTATAGTCTAGTCTATAGTCTAGTCTATATAGTCTAGTCTATAGTCTAGTCTATAGTCTAGTCTATAGTCTAGTCTATAGTCTAGTCTATAGTCTAGACTATAGTCTAGTCTATAGTCTAGTCTATAGTCTAGTCTATAGTCTAGTCTATAGTCTAGTCTATAGTCTAGTATATAGTCTAGTCTATGATCTAGTCTATAGTCTAGTCTATAGTCTAGTCTATGGTCTAGTCTATAGTCTAGTCTATAGTCTAGTCTATAGTCTAGTCTATAGCCTAGTCTATAGTCTAGTCTATAGTCTAGTCTATAGTCTAGTCTATAGTATAGTCTATAGTATAGTCTATAGTCTAGTATAGTCTATAGTCTAGTCTAGTCTAGTGTAGTCTATAGTCTAGTCTATATTCTAGTCTATAGTCTAGTCTATAGTCTAGTCTAGTCTAATCTAATTATCACTTCAAAGAAATCAGTTACATTCGATACATGATCCCTTTATGATCTGTCAAGATTTTAGCAGCTCAATGTAAATCCAGGTTGCTCGACCAAATGTGGAACATTATCGTGGCGCCATAGTTATTTGACTTTGATGTCGATTCCGCTGGTTTTTCAACATCGTTCTCCTATAGATGGTGATATAGGACCAAAACAGGTGAAAATTTTTCTATTTGGTTATGATATGATTCCAATTTTACCACTTTTTCGATATTACTTAGACGTTGTTAGTAATCAGTATCTTCTACTTTAAATCTCTTAAAATATTTATCATCCTAAATAAGTCAAAGTACAACTTGTCAATGAGTTTTAAAAGGATGCTATTTAATAAAAAAGATATCTGAATTATTAATAATTTATGAAAGAAATAAAAAATATGCTACATTTTTATAATTTCTCCCTTTAAACAGCATGATATTAAAAAGTATTAAAATAAAAATTTTAAAATGCATTTGAACTTAAATATATTACAATAAAGAAAACAGTTCAACAATCAGCAAAGAGATCAAGCTGTGCTTGAAGAAAAATTAATAAAGGGTGGATCTATTGTTAAGTAGTTAACACAATTTGTTACAGGGTCATAAAAACTGGGTCATTAAAAGAAATATGTTTTATGTGAAATTGTAATAAAAATATTGTATTACAAAAATTAATAAAAGAAAGAGATTTCCATATTTTATATAAAATTTTATTTCTTTAAAATAAAATAAAATTATAATTTCATTTGTCATGCTTTTTAGCAGTGCTTGTTGCTCAGGTATCGGGAATTTTTATTAATGATTATTTTTTTATGGGCTCTATTCATTGATATGTTTTCTATATTAATTTTTCGAATTTTTTTTTTAGGTATTTGTTAGTTTGCCACGAAACGGCAGGAGGTAAGTGGGAGGTTACTTGTCTGTTATATAAAGGACCACACCTAGGAATTTTTCAATTGTGGAAAGGGAAGTTTTCAAGGTCTTAGTAAAACTAAAATAATGAAACTCGTGAAGGGTTTTACTTATCAGTTTTAAAAACTTTGAAATGTTGTGTAGCTTTAAAGCTTTCCGTAAGAACTGCAATGAGCTTCAGAGTTGTCGTAGCTCCGAAAGTCTGTTTTTCTTTAAAGCTTTTGAAAAGTACTTAAGAGGTTATTATAATTTTACTAACTACAAAGAAATGGGTTAAAAGCTTTTTTGCAACCTACACCACTAAAGTGGTGTATACCAATCGACTTAGAATCGCTTTCTTAACCGATTAAGGATGTCTATCCATCCGTCAGTGTGTCCAATTAAACCTAGTGCGCACGCTATGGGTCATAATTTTCAAGATAATTTGATGAAATGTGGCACATACTTTTTTTATCAAAATGTTTTAATATGTCATTAAAAGTGGACTAAACTTATTTTTATATAAGTCTAAATTATACAGCCGATTTTCCTAATGATCGGGCCATATTTGACCCCAGCCGCCATACAAAGGCCCCTGTAGATAATGACTTGAAGTTCTTATATCTAAGTTTTTAGGAATAGGCCCAGAATTACATTACTGTTCTTCTATGCGGAATAATATTTAACTAGTTAGTTAGTTAGTTAGTAGTTAGTTAGTTAGTTAGTTAGTTAGTTAGTTAGTTAGTTAGTTAGTTAGTAGTTAGTTAGTTAGTAGTAGTTAGTTAGTTAGTTAGTTAGTTAGTTAGTTAGTTAGTTAGTTAGTAGTTAGTTAGTTAGTTAGTAGTTAGTTAGTTAGTTAGTTAGTTAGTTAGTTAGTTAGTTAGTAGTTAGTTAGTTAGTTAGTAGTTAGTTAGTTTAGTTAGTTAGTTAGTTAGTAGTTAGTAGTTAGTTAGTTAGTTAGTTAGTTAGTTAGTTAGTTAGTTAGTTAGTTAGTTAGTTAGTTAGTTAGTTAGTTAGTTAGGTAGTAGTTAGTAGTTAGTTAGTTAGTTAGTTAGTTAGTTAGTTAGTTAGTTAGTTAGTTTAGTTAGTTAGTTGTAGTTAGTTAGTTAGTTAGTTAGTTAGTTAGTTAGTTAGTTAGTTAGTTAGTTAGTAGTTAGTTAGTTAGTTAGTTAGTTAGTTAGTTAGTTAGTTAGTTAGTTAGTTAGTTAGTTAGTTAGTTAGTTAGTTAGTTAGTTAGTTAGTTAGTTAGTTAGTTAGTTAGTTAGTTAGTTAGTTAGTTAGTTAGTTAGTTAGTTAGTTAGTTAGTTAGTTAGTTAGTTAGTTAGTAGTTAGTTAGTTAGTTAGTTAGTTTAGTTAGTTAGTAGTTTAGTTAGTTAGTTAGTTAGTTAGTTAGTTAGTTAGTTAGTTAGTTAGTTAGTTAGTTAGTTAGTTAGTTAGTTAGTTAGTTAGTTAGTTAGTTAGTTAGTTAGTTAGTTAGTTAGTTAGTTAGTTAGTTAGTTAGTTAGTTAGTTAGTTAGTTAGTTAGTTAGTTAGTTAGTTAGTTAGTTAGTTAGTTAGTTAGTTAGTTAGTTAGTTAGTTAGTTAGTTAGTTAGTTAGTAGTTAGTTAGTTAGTTAGTTAGTTAGTTAGTTAGTTAGTTAGTTAGTAGTTAGTTAGTTAGTTAGTTAGTTAGTTAGTTAGTTAGTTAGTTAGTTAGTAGTTAGTTAGTTAGTTAGTTAGTTAGTTAGTTAGTTAGTTAGTTAGTTAGTTAGTTAGTTAGTTAGTTAGTTAGTTAGTTAGTTAGTTAGTTAGTTAGTTAGTTAGTTAGTTAGTTAGTTAGTTAGTTAGTTAGTTAGTTAGTTAGTTAGTTAGTTAGTTAGTTAGTTAGTAGTTTAGTTAGTTAGTTAGTTAGTTAGTTAGTTAGTAGTTAGTTAGTTAGTTAGTTAGTTAGTTAGTAGTTAGTTAGTTAGTAGTTAGTTAGTTAGTTAGTTAGTAGTTAGTTAGTTAGTTAGTTAGTAGTTAGTTAGTTAGTTAGTTAGTTAGTTAGTAGTTAGTTAGTTAGTTAGTTAGTTAGTTAGTTAGTTAGTTAGTTAGTTAGTTAGTTAGTTAGTTAGTTAGTAGTTAGTTAGTTAGTTAGTAGTTAGTTAGTTAGTTAGTTAGTTAGTTAGTTAGTTAGTTAGTTAGTTAGTAGTTAGTTAGTTAGTTAGTTAGTTAGTTAGTTAGTTAGTTAGTTAGTTAGTTAGTTAGTTAGTTAGTTAGTTAGTTAGTTAGTTAGTAGTTAGTTAGTTAGTTAGTTAGTTAGTTAGTTAGTTAGTTAGTTAGTTAGTTAGTTAGTTAGTTAGTTAGTATAGTTAGTTAGTTAGTTAGTTAGTTAGTTAGTTAGTTAGTTAGTTAGTAGTTAGTTAGTAGTTAGTTAGTTAGTTAGTTAGTTAGTTAGTTAGTTAGTTAGTTAGTTAGTTAGTTAGTTAGTTAGTTAGTTAGTTAGTTAGTTAGACATGAGCTTTGTAATTAGTTGGGAAGCCGAGGTTGGTTTGGTTGGTCTATAACACTACCAATTTACCTACCGGATCCACCATGCTGATCGTATACCTTCACGTTCCCTACAGTTCGAGTTAAAAGTTTTGAAAATTTATTTTACCTTTCAGGTTTCCAAAATCACAACATATTTATTCTTTGCAACATTTTTGAAATGTAAATAATTCCATCATCAAACGTTGCTAGTACTGCCGCATCAATCGAGTTTTGAACTAAATTTTATGATAAACTACTACAACTAATGAAAACCCTTATAAATGCATTAAGTCCCTCAAATTATACACATTTGTATAATTATAAGTATCACAACCCAAAATTTTATTACAACTACGGAAGTTACCCATTAAATAAACTTTATGCACTCAAAGTGCTAGTAATTTTTCATCAATACTTCCTCTAAATTTTAGATAATTTCTCACAAATTTTTTTATTGTTTTAATTTAATGTTGTAAATTTCATGAAAGTCTGACAACCACTCACTCAAATATTATGAAACTTTAAAAAGGTTTAATATTTCACTTTTATATTAGGTTTGTGTAACAAGTGCTTCACATTTTACTAACACGAAAGAAATTGTAGCAAAAAGTATTAAATTTTTATTTTCTTTCATTACTTTTTTTATGTCTTAATCTCAAAACGCTTTATAAAACGTGTTCTTTTTGAAAAATTTAAACTATAGAAAAGAAGACAAAATTAACGTAAAAAGTTGAAGAAATTATGAATGAAATTTTTTGTTTGGTTTTAGGAAAAAGTTTTACTACTGTTCTTATCTTTTATTATAAAAGAATTTATCTTAATAATTGTGTAACTATTATTTACAAGTTTATTGAATGGATTTCAAAAAAACACGTACTTTCACTGTTAATTAAAAGAAAAATATTGAATGAAAGATGTAAAACTGATAGGTTGGACTCGGTTGGATTGAAAATCAGGATGTTATGTAATTATAACTATAAACGGGAATTAGATTCAGAATCTCAATAACCTAATTCTTTAAAATTGTTCAGTAGATATTCCTAAGGAATGAGAAGTGAAGTAAAATATCACCACCAAGCAGTTTAGGTCCTCGTCTTACCAAGGAATTATGAACTGGAAAACGACAAAAGAACGAACGTGGCGCAATGAACAATGATTGAATTGGCAAAAATACTATTTTACAAAATTTGAGAAGACGTCATGTTTGACTAACTAACTAACTAACTAACTAACTACTAACTAACTAACTAACTAACTAACTACTAACTAACTAACTAACTAACTACTAACTAACTAACTAACTAACTAACTAACTAACTAACTAACTAACTAACTACTAACTACTAACTACTAACTACCTACTAACTACTAACTAACTACTAACTAACTAACTAACTAACTAACTACTAACTAACTAACTAACACTAACTAACTAACTAACTAACTAACTAACTAACTAACTAACTAACTACTAACTAACTAACTAACTAACTAACTAACTAACTAACTAACTACTACTAACTAACTAACTAACTAACTAACTAACTAACTAACTAACTAACTAACTACTAACTACTAACTAACTAACACTACTAACTAACTAACTAACTAACTAACTAACTAACTAACTAACTACTAACTAACTAATAACTAACTACTAACTAACTAACTAACTAACTACTAACTAACTAACTAACTACTAACTACTAACTAACTAACTAACTAACTAACTAACTAACTAACTAACTAACTAACTAACTAACTAACTAACTACTACTAACTAACTAACTAACTAACTAACTAACTAACTACTACTAACTACTAACTAACTAACTAACTACTAACTAACTAACTAACTACTAACTAACTAACTAACTAACAACTAACTAACTAACTAACTACTAACTAACTAACTAACTAACTAACTAACTAACTAACTAACTAACTAACTAACTAACTAACTAACTAACTAACTAACTAACTAACAACTACTAACTA
Organism: Lucilia sericata; assembly: GCF_015586225.1. Classification (NCBI taxonomy): domain Eukaryota; kingdom Metazoa; phylum Arthropoda; class Insecta; order Diptera; family Calliphoridae; genus Lucilia; species Lucilia sericata. The sequence goes on from NW_023994937.1 coordinate 22,896, forward strand.
ACTAACTAACTACTAACTAACTAACTAACTAACTAACTAATAACTAACTAACTAACTAACTAACTAACTAACTACTAACTAACTAACTAACTAACTAACTAACTAACTAACTAACTAACTAACTAACTAAGACCTCTGTGCATCCGGGCAAAAGTGCCTTGTCGATGTATGTTTCTGCTAATTACTAGTTAGGAGGCGCTAAAGTTCATTCCTATTCCCCTGTTTACGGAACCGAACTTGAATGATTGATGTGTGTATGTCCCTAATAATAATGGTGCCATACCTACTCCATAGAAGAAAAACAATGCTATATCATACATATTGCTTAATCTGGAGAGTCTTATGCATTAATAGCAATTGGCAAGCGATTATGAACCGTAATCTTTAGGCGTATACATGAGAGTATGTATCACTTAGACTTAGATACAGGAGTGTGTTCGCAACATTGCCAATGACCAATACAGTTGCAAAATGGAGACTTTATATTTATATTTTATTTCAAAATTACTAAGAAATCTATTTATATTATCATAAACCAACGCAAAACAATTCTATGCATATATCATAATTAAGTCTTCCACTTTTCAAAACATGCCTAACAATCACAGTCATTGACCAGACTTTTCTCTAGGAAATCATTATCATTACAAAAGAATCATGGCCCACATTTAATCTTTAGACCGTTATCAATTTAATTTGACAACAAACACTTAGTCAACAATTTGTCCTTTGGACACAAAAAAAACACATTTTTTCTCTGTGTCTATTTTTTTTTTTTTTTTTGATAGCAATCCTTATCATTGCAATGCAAATAATTTTTAAAACAAACAACAAACTGTATAAATTAAAGACACACCTTCTAGACAAGAATCGTTTTGTTGTTCTGTATAAATTTTCCTGATAAATTCCTAGTAAATTGTAAAAATCAACTTTATCAGTTTTAGACATCTGTGTTGGTTGGTTGGTCAACAAGAAGAATATAATACAGAATTATATATTAAGAAAACAAATTAAAAACAACAACAACAATAACATTTAATAAGAAAACCAAAAGTACTAAAAAAAACAACATTTAACTAACCGTAACCAAGAAACCAATATTCCAACACTTAAGCAATTTTATTAAGTGAAAAAGTATGAAAAAAATAAAAGAATAAATAAAATTAACTAAATTTAAAGAAACCGCTATAGCCAGTCAACCATCGATCCATCCAGTCAGCAGCTATTTTGCAAATGTTTATGCTAAATTTTCATGATTTTTTTCTTCTTTTTTCTACTCTTATTGCTATTTTACTTACAAATAGTTTTGCTCCATATAGTACATAATCCTCCATTATATTCATTAGAAAACGCGCGTGCCTTTTTCCAATACTTGCAGATTCTATTTTCTTGATGTATTCCTCCCTGACGTATTCCTCCCTGATGTATTCCTCCCTGGCAAGAGAATTGCATGTTTATAAATTGTGGCCACTTGTATTTAGTTACGTTTTATGTATACATGAGATGCATGACTGATATGAATTGGAATCTGGGATGGAAAAAGAACTGGTACTTTTTGGTGGGAAAAAGTACCAAAATTATCATAACAACAGCTGAACTAAAACAAAATTATAACTGATTAAGATTTAAACTATAACTAGAAAATCTTAGTACTATCCAGCAAGTATTGGACCCTAAAAGCTTAAATTTCTAGCACTACTATCATCCCTGTTAAGAATTTGAAATATGAGAAAAAAAGAAATACAAATACTTATACATATGCTAAATAAATAATGCATCTTTTGTTGTAGTACATGATTGCACAATAAATATTTAAAGAAAAACTATTTTTCAGCAATATGTCTGAATTTACATATTTTTAACAAAAAAAAAAACATACCGAAGGCACAGTGGTTCGAAATAAAATTTTTAAACATTTACAATGTTCTACAAGAACAGAACTAGAACAGAACTAGAACAAAACTAGAACAGAATTAGAACAGAACTAGAACAGAACTAGAACAGAACTAGAACAGAACTAGAACAGAAATAGAACAGAACTAGAACAAAACTAGAACAGAACTAGAACAGAACTAGATCATAATTAGAACAGAACTAGAACAGAACAGAACTAAAACAGAACTAAAACAGAACTAGAACAGAACTAGAACAGAACTCGAACAGAACTAGAACAGAACTAGTACAGAACTAGAACAAAACTAGAACAGAACTAGAACAGAACTAGAACAGAACTAGAACATAACTAGAACATAACTAGAACAGAACTAGAACAGAACTAGAACAGAACTAGAACAGAACTAGAACAGAACTAGAACAGAACTAGAACAGAACTAGAACAGAACTAAAACAGAACTAGAACAGAACTAGAACAGAACTAGAACAGAACTAAAACAGAACTAGAACAGAACTAGAACAGAACTAAAACAGAACTAGAACAGAATTAGAAAAGAACTAGAAAAGAACTAGAACAGAACTAGAACAGAACTACAACAGAACTACAACAGAACTACAACAGAACTACAACAGAACTACAACAGAACTACAACAGAACTACAACAGAACTAGAACAGAACTAGAACAGAACTAGAAAGAACTAGAACAGAACTAGAACAGAACTAGAACAGAACTAGAACAGAACTAGAACAGAACTAGAACAGAACTAGAACAGAACTAGAACAGAACTAGAACAGAACTAGAACAGAACTAGAACAGAACTAGAACAGACTAGACCAGACTAGAACCGAACTAGAACTACAACAGAACTAGAACAGAACTACAACAGAACTACAACTAAACTACAACAGAACTACAACAGAACTAGAACAGAACTAGAACAGAACTAGAACAGAACTAGAACAGAACTAGAACAGAACTAGAACAGAACTAGAACAGAACTAGAACTAGAACAGAACTAGAACAGAACTAGAACAGAACTAGAACAGAACTAGAACAGAACTAGAAACAGAACTGGAAACAAAACTAGAACAGAACTAGAACAGAACTAGAAACAGAGCTAGAACAGAGCTAGAACAGAGCTAGAACAGAACTAGAACAGAACTAGAACAGGACTAGAACAGAAACTAGAACAGAGCTAGAAGAACTAGAACAGAACCTAGAAATAACTAGAACAGAACTAGGAACAGAACTGACAGAACTAGAACAGAACTTGAACAGAACTAGAACAGAGTAGAACCAGAAACCTAGAACAGAACTAGAACAGAACTAGAACAGAACTACAACAGAACTAGAACAGAACTAGAACAGAACTAGAACAGAACTAGAACAGAACTAGAACAGAACTAGAACAGAACTAGAACAGAACTAGAACAGAACTAGAACAGAACTAGAACAGAACTAGAACAGAACTAGAACAGAACTAGAACAGAACTAGAACAGAACTAGAACAGAACTAGAACAGAACTAGAACAGAACTAGAACAGAACTAGAACAGAACTAGAACAGAACTAGAACAGAACTAGAACAGAACTAGAACAGAACTAGAACAGAACTAGAACAGAACTAGAACAGAACTAGAACAGAACTAGAACAGAACTAGAACAAACTAGAACAGAACTAGAACAGAACTAGAATAGAACTAGAACAGAACTAGAACAGAACTAGAACAGAACTAGAACAGAACTAGAACAGAACAGAACTAGAACAGAACTAGAACAGAACTAGAACAGAACTAGAACAGAATAGAACAGAACTAGAACAGAACTAGAACACTAGAACAGAACTAGAACAGAACTAGAACTAGACAAACTAGAACTAGAACTAGAACAGAACAGAACTAGAACAGAACTAGAACAGAACTAGAACAGAACTAGAACAGAACTAGAACAGAACTAGAACAGAACTAGAACAGAACTAGAACAGAACTAGAACAGAACTAGAACAGAACTAGAACAGAACTAGAACAGAACTAGAACAGAACTAGAACAGAACTAGAAAGAACTAGAAAGAACTAGAACAGAACTAGAACACAACTAGAACAGAACTAGAACAGAACTAGAACAGAACTAGAACAGAACTAGAACAGAACTAGAACAGAACTAGAACAGAACTAGAACAGAACTAGAACAGAACTAGAACAGAACTAGAACAGAACTAGAACAGAACTAGAACAGAACTAGAACAGAACTAGAACAGAACTAGAACAGAACTAGAAACAGAACTAGAACAGAACTAGAACAGAACTAGAACAGAACTAGAACAGAACTAGAAACAGACAGAAAAAACTAGAACAAAACTGAACAGAACTACAACAGAACTAGAACAGAACTAGAACAGAACTAGAACAGAACTAGAACAGAACTAGAACATAACTAGAACACAACTAGAACCAGAACTAGCACAGAACTAGAAGAGAACTAGAACAGAACTAGACAGAACTAGAACAAAAACTAGAACAGAACTAGAACAGACTAGAACAGAACTAGGACAGAACTAGGGCAGAACTAGAACAGAACTAGAACAGAACTAGAACAGAACTAGAACAGAACTAGAACAGAACTAGAACAGAACTAGAACAGAACTAGAACAGAACTAGAACAGAACTAGAACAGAACTAGAACAGAACTAGAAAAACTAGAACAAACTAGAACAGACTACAACAGAACTAGAACAGAACTAGAACAGAACTAGAACAGAACTAGAACAGAACTAGAACAGAACTAGAACACAACTAGAACAGAACTAGCACAGAACTAGAAGAACTAGAACAGAAAGACAGAACTAGAACAAAACTAGAACAGAACTAGAACAGAACTAGAACAGAAACTAGACAGAACTAGAACAGAACTAGAACAGAACTAGAACAGAACTAGAACAGAACTAGAACAGAACTAGAACAGAACTAGAACAGAACTAGAACAGAACTAGAACAGAACTAGACAGAACTAGAACAGAACTAGAACAGAACTAGAACAGAACTAGAACAGAACTAGAACAGAACTAGAACAGAACTAGAACAGAACTAGAACAGAACTAGAACAGAACTAGAACAGAACTAGAACAGAACTAGAACAGAACTAGAACAGAACTAGAACAGAACTAGAACAAACTAGAACAGAACTGAACAGAACTAGAACAGAACTAAAACAAAACTAGAACAGAACTAGAACAGAACTAGAACAGAACTAGCACAGAACTAGAAGAGAACTAGAACTAGAACTAGAACAGAACTAGAACAGAACTAGAACAGAACTAGAACTAGAACAGAACTAGAACAGAACTAGAACAGAACTAGAACAGAACTAGAACAGAACTAGAACAGAACTAGAACAGAACTAGAACAGAACTAGAACAGAACTAGACAGAACTAGAACAGAACTAGAACAGAACTAGAACAGAACTAGAACAGAACTAGAACAGCACTAGAACAGAACTAGAACAGAACTAGAACAGAACTAGAACTGAATTAGAACAGAACTAGAAAAAAACTAGAACAGAACTGGAGGACGACTCGAATACGTAGCGTTGCACTGTGTCACTGCCATTATGAAGCATTGCAGTTGCTTTAATAATTGCTGACTAACAATGACTCTGGATTCTCTTCTTTTCATATAATAGTTGCTAATTTAATTTATTTTAATTCTGCAGTGCTAATTTAATTAGGTAAATATTATGTTACAGTTTCCAATTTGCGTTTTGTAAAATTAGTTTTCAAAGAGATCATTGAGAACCTCTGGATAAGAATATGTTATCTTTAAGAAACGGGCAAGTACCACTATAGTATTGTAGGGTATAATTATACTTTAAAATATTTCTTTAAATATTTAGAGCATATTATTTTGCCACTGTTGCATTTAACAAATAATACCGCAAGCAGCAACTGTCTCATCATCATCATCATGATGATCTTCTCAAGTACATAGAGTATGTGTATTCCCGCTGTTATGGAATTTTGGTATGTTGTTAAAGATTAACTCCAACTTTTGGCATGATGTAGACGATAGCTATTCAAGTGTTGTTTTTTTGTTGCCTCTATCCTCTGGCTTTGCTTCCTTCCTCTTTATATGGATTTTCCTGTTTGCCACTCGAGTAATTGTTATTGGTTACTGTGGCGATAGCTCATCTTCTTTAGTTGGTCATCATTTACTTATGTGCATTCTTTTTTAACAAATATCACATATTTGTAAAAAAAAATCGTTTACAATTTAAGACCCGACCAAAGACCACCACCATACATATCAGTATTGTATAAGAAAGATGGAAAGACGGATGGAGTGTACTGGGCAGACAGTCGGAAGGACAGACGTTCTTAGAGTCATATGGTTGGATCATAATAAAACATTAAAGGGTTCCGCATAATTGAATGGAAAATAGTTTTTTTGTAATACATTTTCCTTTTTGTGAAAATTGCTGTTTTTTTACATTTAAGTTAAATATTGCAACAGATTTTTTTTTTTGTTATTTAAACATATTTTTGTAAAAGGGCACATGTTTAATTCATGAGTTTTGGAAAATCTGCCATAAAAACATTATTTGCAGGCCATGTGTATAAGTATATATCACAACAACTTCACAATTTGTTCGACTTTCTCAAGTGGAGGTTTTTACATTACATTCGTTGGATGTTTTCATTGTACATTTTGCTGCATACATTAAATTATTCATAAAAAATGTATTTGTGAATATATATGGACATTGTCAGTTATTTTTAATGAATTGTTTAATTAAAAAGTTAGCATATGATTTTTTATGGAAAAACCAACAAAAATATACAATCCAAAACATTTGGAAAATTTATAAGTCAAAACATTTCTTTAAAGAATAACATTCTAAATTAAATTTCCTTGGACCACCCAACACTTCTCATTACCTCCTACATTACCTAGTAATGCGTTGCACTCTGTAATGTTTACATCATCTAACACCATGTAAGCACACATGTAAGCAGTGAGTGCTCAATATTCCCAATAAACATCGATTCAAACCTGTGAATATTTTTGAAAATTTTCTTAACTAAATAATGTATTTTCCAAATTGTTTTCAAATTTTAAAGTTTAGCCTTTGAAATAAACATGATAATTTTAAAAAACGCTTAAAAAAATATAATGTGTGATATTTATAAAATTTTCAAAGTTTTGTTTTAATTGAACTTAGAAAAGTTTCTTTCAAAAAATAAATTATTTTAGAAAAATAAAAACAGAACATTTTTTCTACAGCAAGGGAGCGAAAAAACGTTAAATATAGGAGAAATAATCGGAGATATAAAAGAAAAATATGCTAAAATAAATGTATGAATGTTTTATTTTCAGGTGATGTAAAAAATATATGAATTTTGCAATAGTTAGCATTATAATTAGGGTTTGAAATATGTATGAAAATAATAATAAAGAATACTGGAAATACGTTTGAAAATTTTTTTAGTTTCAAGCTTACCTCTAGCCTTTTTTTAAATTTGAAATACATTTGGAAAATACGTTTGATTTCTAACTGCCTTTTGTTTGAGAAGGCCATAATTTTCCATTTGAAAACAAAAGTTTTCAAATTTGTTCTCAAAGGCTATGTATGAAATTTGAATAGGTTTTCAAATACACATTTACATCATTTCAAAGGTTTTTGCTTATTGGGATTGCTTTATAAGTTACTTCAAAATATAAATATACACTTAAAAAGTTTTCTTTTACTAACACATTGTAAGTCTTTAATTTTATTACACTTTTGATTATTAAATCAATTTAATATTTTTATCTCCAAAAGTTTTAAACAAGTACCACTTTATCATCATTTTATATATTTTGAATTGCAATTGTCAATGTGCTCTAATTAAACTTAATTAATCTTTGTCTCTTTTATCAAATAATTGATTGCAAACAAATATTTAGAAAATTTGTCGCCACTAACTTCAAAAGGGGTGGAAGAGCATTACTCTCATTTTATGGCCATCAGTAAGAAGGATATTATGCATGTTAGTTCCAATAAAAACCAGTACGGTACTACATCACTACTAGTTCAGTTTTAATTCAGATCTAGTTCTGTTCTAGTTCCGATCTAGTTCTGATCTAGTTCTGATCTAGTTCTGATCTAGTTCTGATCTAGTTCTGTTCTAGTTCTGTTTTAGTTCTGTTCTAGTTCTGTCTAGTTCTGTTCTAGTTCTTAGTTCTAGTTCTGTTCTAGTTCTGTTCTAGTTCTGTTCTAGTTCTGTTCTAGTTCTGTTCTAGTTCTGTTCTAGTTCTGTTCTAGTTCTGTTCTAGTTCTGTTCTAGTTCTGTTCTAGTTCTGTTCTAGTTCTGTTCTAGTTCTGTTCTAGTTCTGTTCTAGTTCTGTTCTAGTTCTGTTCTAGTTCTGTTCTAGTTCTGTTCTAGTTCTGTTCTAGTTCTGTTCTAGTTCTGTTCTAGTTCTGTTCTAGTTCTGTTCTAGTTCTGTTCTAGTTCTGTTCTAGTTCTGTTCTAGTTCTGTTCTAGTTCTGTTCTAGTTCTGTTCTAGTTCTGTTCTAGTTCTGTTCTAGTTCTGTTCTAGTTCTGTTCTAGTTCTGTTCTAGTTCTGTTCTAGTTCTGTTCTAGTTCTGTTCTAGTTCTGTTCTAGTTCTGTTCTAGTTCTGTTCTAGTTCTGTTCTAGTTCTGTTCTAGTTCTGTTCTAGTTCTGTTCTAGTTCTGTTCTAGTTCTGTTCTAGTTCTGTTCTAGTTCTGTTCTAGTTCTGTTCTAGTTCTGTTCTAGTTCTGTTCTAGTTCTGTTCTAGTTCTGTTCTAGTTCTATCTAGTTCTGTTCTAGTTCTGTTCTTGTTCTGTTCTTGTTCTGTTCTAGTTCTGTTCTAGTTCTGTTCTAGTTCTATTCTAGTTCTGTTCTAGTTCTGTTCTAGTTCTGTTCTAGTTCTGTTCTAGTTCTGTTCTAGTTCTGCCCTAGTTCTGTTCAAGTTCTGTTTTAGTTCTGTTCTAGTTCTGTTCTAGTTCTCTTCTAGTTCTGTTCTAGTTCTGTTCTAGTTCTGTTCTAGTTCTGTTCTAGTTCTGTTCTAGTTCTGTTCTAGTTCTGTTCTAGTTCTGTTCTAGTTGAGTTCCAGGTCTAGTTTAGTTCTACATCGATTCTACTTAAGTTTCTTAAAATCATTTTCTTTTCGCAATAGAAAGTAAATATTGAAAAAATAAATAATAATTGAATTGTAAATGATGAGTTTTTTTTATTAATAAATGAATTGGATATCTTGTTACGTTATGTCAATTTTCCTTTTCATATCTTTCACATTTATTTTAATTTCAAAATTCTATAAATGCCCATCATTGTTATAAATTGTAGATATAAATTTTATAAATTTAATTACAGTCTATAAACAACATTAATACAATTTAATACCATAACTACTTCGAAGTATGTTGTATTTTTCTAAAAAAATTTATTTAGTGATTAGGGTTTGTGTACTGTAGATGTCCTCAAAAACATTGTTGTGGTTTTAAATGTAATTCTTTAATAAATACATATAAATCAAAAGAGGTCATGTTAATAATTTGATGAATTCTTTCTTTATTTTTATCAAAATGTCTAAGGGTCTTTATATAATTAGGAATTTATAAAAACATAAATGGTTCTTTTTGTGGGATAATATCTTTAAAATGAGAGCGTTTTAATTTACTGAAGATTTAGAAAATAATTCACTCATTTTAGGATTGTTGACCTTTGACATTTGTTAAGTATAAAACACGTTGTAAAGCTTTTGAACTTTACGCAGTTTTTAAGAATTTGTCAAGTACAAGTATTAAAACATGATGATGTATTTGACCTGCAGAAAAGCTGCTAGAAAACGTATTTGACTGGATTTTAAGGTTAAGCTCTATAGGTCACAGTACTGTGTAGGGGTAGAAAAATATAAATCCAGGAAAAGGGTTTTTTTGTCCGAAAACATTTTCTATATGAAAACAGTAACAGGAAATGTATTTTCCAGAGTATAGACTAGATAACAGAATGGAATATAGGCTAGACTATAGTCCAGTCTATTGACTAAGCCCCAGCTTAGACAAAAACTAGACTATACGTTAGACTATAGGTAAGACTAAAGACTAGACTATATAGGCTATAGACTAGACTATAGACTAGACAATAGACTAGACTATAAACTAGACTATAGACTAGATTATCGACTAGACTATAGACTAGACTATAGACTAGACTATAGACAAGACCATAGACTAGACTATAGACTAGACTATAGATTAGACTATAGACTAGACTATAGACTAGACTATAGACTAGACTATAGACTAGACTATAGACTAGACTATAGACTAGACTATAGACTAGACTATAGACTAGACTATAGACTAGACTATAGACTAGACTATAGACTAGACTATAGACTAGGCTATAGACTAGACTATAGACTAGACTATAGACTAGACTATAGACTAGACTATAGACTAGACTATAGACTAGACTATAGACTAGACTATAGACTAGACTATAGACTAGACTATAGACTAGACTATAGACTAGACTATAGACTAGACTATAGACTAGACTATAGACTATAGACTAGACTATAGACTAGACTATAGACTAGACTATAGACTAGACTATAGACTAGACTATAGACTAGACTATAGACTAGACTATAGACTATACTATAGACTAGACTATAGACTAGACTATAGACTAGACTATAGACTAGACTATACTAGACTATAGACTAGACTATAGACTAGACTATAGACTAGACTATAGACTAGACTATAGACTAGACTATAGACTAGACTATAGACTAGACTATAGACTAGACTATAGACTAGACTATAGACTAGACTATAGACTAGACTATAGACTAGACTATAGACTAGACTATAGACTAGACTATAGACTAGACTATAGACTAGACTATAGACTAGACTATAGACTAGACTATAGACTAGACTATAGACTAGACTATAGACTAGACTATAGACTAGACTATAGACTAGACTATAGACTAGACTATAGACTAGACTATAGACTAGACTATAGACTAGACTATAGACTAGACTATAGACTAGACTATAGACTACACTATAGACTAGACTATAGACTACACTATAGACTAGACTATAGACTAGACTATAGACTACACTATAGACTAGACTATAGACTAGACTATAAACTAGACTATAAACTAGACTATAGACTAGACTATAGACTAGACTATAGACTAGACTATAGACTAGACTATAGACTAGACTATAGACTAGACTATAGACTAGACTATAGACTAGACTATAGAATAGACTATAGACTAGACTATAGACTAGACTATAGACTAGACTATAGACTAGACTATAGACTAGACTATAAACTAGACTATAAACTAGACTATAGACTAGACTATAGACTAGACTATAGACTAGACTATAGACTAGACTATAGACTAGACTATAGACTAGACTATAGACTAGACTATAGACTAGACTATAGACTAGACTATAGACTAGACTATAGACTAGACTATAGACTAGACTATAGACTAGACTATAGACTAGACTATAGACTAGACTATAGACTAGACTATAGACTAGACTATAGACTAGACTGTAGACTAGACTGTAGACTGGATTATAGACTAGACTAAAGACTATACTATAGGCTAGACTATAGACTAGACTATAGTATAGGCTAGACTATATGTTGGACTACAGTAGATCATTTGAATTATTCTCAAAATTTTTTCATATTTTTTTAAACACTTCGAAAAACAATTTAAGCTCTTGCATTTATCAATCATAGCTACATCCCCAAGTTCAATTAATTTTAAAATAATTCATACATACATCCATATGTATGTATGTACATTAATTTCTTTGTACAATAAATGATAGCGCTCTGTTTCATATTTTTTTATAAAGCAGAATTTAAAATATTTAAATCATTATTTATATTATTTACATAATTAGAAATAACTCAAGTTTGCATTCCTTTAATTTGCCGTCAACAACCAACTGATGCATTGTTCAATTGCGGGCAATAACTCTTTGAATGTTTAAAAAGTGGAACCGAAAGACATAGAGAAAACGAATTGCAGGGGGCACTGGTAAATGTCACTAAAAAAACAATTGTTATTTTTTTGTATTTTTTCATTTTTAATAAACTTGATAAAATTGAAAAAAATAATAAAAAAAACATCTAAAACAAAATTAAAGAAAATATAGCAACAGTAATTAAATCGGGGGAGCTGTAGCTAAATGCAATATGTAGACGTCCATAGTTGATTATATAGCCCGTTTGCATGTTTTTGCTGGTTCGTTGGTTAGTGACTTGCGACTGACTGCTCCTACATAAAGTGCGCAGTTGTTGTTGTTATTTGTGGAGGAGGGCATACATAATTATGTGTTTCTAAGTGCCTCATAATTTCTACCACATGATTATTTACAATGTGTGTAGATAAAAAAACTACATTCATTGAATTTATTATGAATTCAAAAAATAAACGAATTATTATTGTTTTATTTATAAGAATTTCTTATTAATATTTTTTTGTATAATTTTTATTCAAAATAAAATTTATGACAAAAGGGTTGTGCTTATGATTATTATAGTGAACATGTGAATAAATAAGAAACAGTTAAAATTATGACCAGTGTTTTTAATTGATTTAAATTTGAAATTAATTTTGTTTGTAAAATGAATTAATTGGCGGAGGGTTAAAAGTTGTTGGAAGGAAAGACATATACAAACTTAGTTTATAGTCTAGTCTATAGTCTAGCCTCTAGTCTAGTCTCTAGTCTAGTCTATAGCCTAGTCTATAGTCTAGTCAATAGTCTTGTCTATAGTCTAGTCTATAGTCTAGTCTATAGTCTAGTCTATAGTCTAGTCTATAGTCTAGTCTATAGTCTAGTCTATAGTCTAGTCTATAGTCTAGTCTATAGTCTAGTCTATAGTCTAGTCTATAGTCTAGTCTATAGTCTAGTCTATAGTCTAGTCTATAGTCTAGTCTATAGTCTAGTCTATAGTCTAGTCTATAGTCTAGTCTATAGTCTAGTCTATAGTCTAGTCTATAGTCTAGTCTATAGTCTAGTCTATAGTCTAGTCTATAGTCTAGTCTATAGTCTAGTCTACAGTCTAGTCTATAGTCTAGTCTATAGTCTAGTCTATAGTCTAGTCTATAGTCTAGTCTATAGTCTAGTCTATAGTCTAGTCTATAGTCTAGTCTATAGTCTAGTCTATAGTCTAGTCTATAGTCTAGTCTATAGTCTTAGTCTAGTCTAGTCTAGTCTATAGTCTAGTCTATAGTCTAGTCTATAGTCTAGTCTATAGTCTAGTCTATAGTCTAGTCTATAGTCTAGTCTATAGTCTAGTCTATAGTCTAGTCTATAGTCTAGTCTAGTCTATTAGTCTAGTCTATAGTCTAGTCTATAGTCTAGTCTATAGTCTAGTCTATAGTCTAGTCTATAGTCTAGTCTAGTCTAGTCTATAGTCTAGTCTATAGTCTAGTCTATAGTCTAGTCTATAGTCTAGTCTATAGTCTAGTCTATAGTCTAGTCTATAGTCTAGTCTATAGTCTAGTCTATAGTCTAGTCTATAGTCTAGTCTATAGTCTAGTCTATAGTCTAGTCTATAGTCTAGTCTATAGTCTAGTCTATAGTCTAGTCTATAGTCTAGTCTATAGTCTAGTCTATAGTCTAGTCTATAGTCTAGTCTATAGTCTAGTCTATAGTCTAGTCTATAGTCTAGTCTATAGTCTAGTCTATAGTCTAGTCTATAGTCTAGTCTATAGTCTAGTCCTATAGTCTAGTCTATAGTCTAGTCTATAGTCTAGTCTATAGTCTAGTCTATAGTCTAGTCTATAGTCTAGTCTATAGTCTAGTCTATAGTCTAGTCTATAGTCTAGTCTATAGTCTAGTCTATAGTCTAGTCTATAGTCTAGTCTATAGTCTAGTCTATAGTCTAGTCTATAGTCTAGTCTATAGTCTAGTCTATAGTCTAGTCTATAGTCTAGTCTATAGTCTAGTCTATAGTCTAGTCTATAGTCTAGTCTATAGTCTAGTCTCTAGTAGTCTAGTCCTATAGTCAGTCTATAGTCTAGTCTATAGTCTAGTCTATAGTCCGTCTATAGTCTAGTCTATAGTCTAGTCTGTAGTCTAGTCTATAGTCTAGTCTATAGTCTAGTCTATAGTCTAGTCTATAGTCTAGTCTATAGTCTAGTCTATAGTCTAGTCTATAGTCTAGTCTATAGTCTAGTCTATAGTCTAGTCTATAGTCTAGTCTATAGTCTAGTCTATAGTCTGTCTATAGTCTAGTCTATAGTCTAGTCTATAGTCTAGTCTATAGTCTAGTCTATAGTCTAGTCTATAGTCTAGTCTATAGTCTAGTCTATAGTCTAGTATATAGTCTAGTCTATAGTCTAGTCTATAGTCTAGTCTATAGTCTAGTCTATAGTCTAGTCTATAGCCTAGTCTATAGTCTAGTCTATAGTTTAGTCTATAGTCTAGTCTATAGGCTAGTCTATTGTCTGGTCTATAGTCTAGTCTATAGTCTAGTCTATTGTCTGGTCTATAGTCTAGTATATAGTCTATTCTGTAGTCATGGCTGTAGTCTAGTCTATACTCTAGCCTATTCTATAGGCTATTCTTATAGTCTAGTCTATAGTCTAGTCTATAGTTTAGTCTACAGTCTAGTCTATAGTCTAGTCTATAATCTAGTCTATGGTCTTGTCTACAGTATTGTCTATAGACTATGCTATTCTATAGACTAGCCTTATAGGCTTGATTTTTTCCAAAATCCATTGATTACATCACACAAGAATGTTGCATCAACATGTTGCTAAAGGTACTTATACCTTAATTCTCAATATCAACCAAATTTACATTCCTTTACTCTCTTGTAATTAAAACAAAAACAAGATTTAAAGAAAGGCATTTTTTCTCTTCCAACAATAACAATACCTTAGCAAAGTCAAAACCATGTGCGTAGCTCCAATTTTTAAAACTGGTTCAAAAAGGTCTTATTTAAACCCAACAACAACAATATGCTGACAAGCCTATAGAGGATGTTGCTACCTACATAGCGATACATACAGATACCGACAGACATACGCACGTAAACAACAACAAAACTCATTGATACATGAATAAATAAAATAGAATTGAAAAGAAAAACCTACATAAATAAAATGTTGTTGTAATAACTAAAGTTGTGTTGTTGTTGCTTTTGCTGTTGTTTGAGCACTTAAACGGTCAATGAACAAACTGCAGGCATATTTTATTATTATTTTAGCGATGTTGTTGTTGGTATTGTTTTAAATATTGATTAAATGAGTATTTGAGTGAAAAGGAAGGTAGAGTAAAAGAGTTTGTTGTGTTTTGAGTGTAAGAGTGATGAGTATGATGAATACATATGCCGGTTTGTTGTGTTTTATCAAAACAAATGCAGCTAGTGTGGGTTTTTGGGGGAGAAAAGGGGAATTTTAATATTATATTAAGTACTTTTTGTGATTTTTTTGGTACTAAAGACTACAAATTAGACTGGAGTTAAGATTTCAGAATGGTCTAAGGTCAACACTGCTTTCTAGTCTATAGTCTGGACTATAGTCTATTCCATAGTGTGGACTATAGTCTATAGTGCGGGCTATTTTTTAGACTATGGTCTGGACTATTGTATAGTCTGTAGTCTAGTCTATAGTCTGGACTATTGCGTAGTCTATAGTTTAGTCCATATTTTAGTTTATAGTCTAGCCTATAGTAGACTCTATAGTTTAGTCTTAAGTCTAGTCTATTATCCAGTCTATAGTCTAGTCTATAGTCTACTTTATAGTCTAGTTTAAGGTCTAGTCTATAAGCTAGTCTTTAGTCTAGTCTCTAGTATAGTCTATAGTCTAGTCTATTGTCTAGTCTGTAGTCTAGTATATAGTCAAGTATATAGTCTAGTGAATAGTCTAGGCTATAGTCTACAGTCTAGGCTATAGTATAGTATATGTCCTAGTCTTAAGTCTATAGTCTAATCTACAGTCTAGTATATAGTTTAGTCCGTTATCTACTCTATAGTCTAGTCTGTAGTCTGGTCTATAGTCTAGTCTATAGTCTAGTCTATAGTCTTATCTATTCTATATTATAATTTATAGTCTAGAGTATAGTACAGTCTATAGTCTAGTCTGTAATCTAGTCTATGGTCTATTCTATAGTCTATTCTATAGTATAGTCTAAGGTCAATTCTATTCTCCAGTCTTATGTTTAGTCTATAGTCTAGTTTTTAGTTTAGTCTGTAGACTAGTCTATGGTCCATTCTATAGTCTATTCCATAACATATGGTCTATTTATTTGTCTTTAGTCTAGTCTATATACTAGTCTACGATATATTTATTAGTTTTTAGATTAGTCCATAGACTAGTCTATGGTCTAGTCTATTGTATGTACTATAGTCGAGAATACAGTATGGTCTATAGTTTAGCCTATAGTCTGAACTATAGTACAGTCCATGGTCTGGACTATAGTGAGGGCTATATTCTAGACTATGATCTGAAATATAATCTAGACTATATTCTAATTTGTAGTTTAAACCATAGTATAGTAAATAGTATGATATATAGTCCATAGTCTAGTATATAATATTCTCTATAGTCTAGTCTATAGTTTGTACTATATTTTAGTCTATAGTCGAGGCTACAGTATGATCTATAGTCGAGACTATTGTTTTGTCTACAATCTGTACTATTTGCTCTTCTATAATCTGTTTAGTCTATGGTCTGGACTATAGTGTACTCTATGGTCTGGACTCTTCTATAATCTGGAGTATTGTTTAGTCTATGGTCTGGACTATAGTGTACTCTAAGGTCTGGACTTTAGTCTAGTTTATAGTGTGGACTATAGTCAAGACCATAGTCTGAAACATGGTCTAGTATATGTTAGTTAGTTAGTTAGTTAGTTAGTTAGTTAGTTAGTTAGTTAGTTAGTTAGTTAGTTAGTTAGTTAGTTAGTTAGTTAGTTAGTTAGTTAGTTAGTTAGTTAGTTTGAAAGGAGGATGTATATACATCAAATCCGAAGAAATACACCTAGGCCTCTATCGGGCCTGTTGTGCGCTCCTTAACCAGTGCCTCAGGTGGGAATCGAACCCACCACCTCCGGTCTACCAGACTAGAACACTAACCACTAACCTACCGGAGGCCACTGGTCTAGTATATAGTCTGTATTATAGTCTAGGCTATAGTCAGAGCTATAATCTAGTCTATAGTTTGGACTACAGTGTAGTCTATAGTCTGGACTATAGTCTAGGCTATAGTCAGAACTGTAATCCAGTCTATAGTCTGGACGACAGTGTAATCTATAGTATGGACTATAGTATAGTCTACAGTTTATTCTATTGTCTACTCTATAGTGTAATCTATTGTCAGTACTATAGTCAAGACTACAGTCTATTGTCTATTCTATAGTGTAGTCTATTGTCAGTACTATAGTCAAGACTACAGTCTATTGTCTAGACGATAATTTGGTCTAGTCTATATACTCGACCATAGTCTGTACTATAATATAATCCATATTGTGGACAATATTCTGAACTATAATAATTTGGACTATAGTCGAGGCTACAGTATGGTCTATAGTCGAGACTTCAGTATGATCTAGACTATTGTTTGATTTGGTGTGATCTATACTAATCTTACATATATTCTTGCCTCTAACCTAGTCTAAAGTATGGACTGTAATCTTGTCTATTGTTTGGACTATGCTCTGTTCTATAGTTTGGTTTATTGTCTAGCCCATATTCTATTCCATATCCAATTTTAAAATGTGGACAATAGACTGATTTATAGTCTGGTCTGTTAGAGACTCTCGTATATAGTTTTGTCTATAATATGATACAGAGTCTGGACTACAGTCAGAACTGTAGTTCAGTTTGTAATCTTTATTATTTTCTCAAATATATATTGTCTGTTATAAAGTATTTATCTTATATCGATTGATCTATAGTTTAGTTTAAAACATAGCAAGTAGCCTTATGAATCAAGTAAAGACCTGTGGTACTAAAACTTGTGTTTTGTTCAGTTTTCATCCCTATAGCATAGAGTTTCTATAGCTAAGGTAAAAACAATAATAGTGTATTTTGTTTGATAAACATTTTTGAGTGATTTTACTTTGAGTGCTTTCACAACTGAGCGAAGAGAATGGAGTGAAGTTTTCATGTGTGTGTGTGGAATTTAGTTGTTTATGTTTTGTTTAGGTCTTGTATAGATCTTTTTTAGTATAGTCTAATTTAGTAGCTAACTGAGGGATTTACGAAACGGTTTATGAGATACGGTCGTTTGCAAAAAAAAAAAAAAAAAAATAAAATTATTTTTTTTTTCTTTCGTAGAACAAGTAAAGTTATTAAAAAATTAATTTAAAAAAAATTTAAGAAAATTTTAAAATTACAAAAATTAAAGAAAATTATAATAAATTGTGAAAATTAAGAAAATTTTTTAAAAAATTTCGGGAAATTTATAAAAAAGTGTTGACAAACTTGTTGTGCTTGAAATGCTGAAATGAAATCAAAAGAAAATTCTTGAAAAAAAGCAATTTACACTAGAAAACAACACCTGTGCAGTGAAGTTGAACGTTGACGTTATGAGTGAATACGAAAAAAAAATTCAACAAATTTAAAAAAAATCACAAAATTTTATACGGTTTTGATTTAAAGCGTTGAGCAAAAAAAAGGGGAAAATCGGTTTTAAAGAAAAATTTTGTGGCAAAATAATTAAATAAAACATAACAAGTTTTATTAAACTTATATTAACAATCGACCTTGTAAAAGATAAAAAAAAAATCTTTAAAAATTTTCTAAAAAATAATTACATTTTCTCAAAACCATTAAACCAAAAATAATAAAAACAAAAAAAAAACACACATAATAATCTTAACATTACACAAAAAAAGTTTCACTACAATGGTTTTTATTTACAATAAAAACAAAAAAATTATAAACAAAAAAAAATGTTTTTAATTAATTACTTTAAATGAAAATACATTAAACACAAAACACGTCATTTTGTGTTTTTTTTTTTTTTTTTAACTTAAAAAACATCTTAAAACAAAAAACTTACATAAGGATTTATTAACCCAAACTCTAGTTAACTAAGGTTTACTTTCATCTTTAGCCATTTGGATTTTTATTAAAAAAAACACAAAACTTTGCTTGCTGATTAAATAATATTATAATTACAATAATAATAATAATAATAATTTTGATGGTTTTTTTACGGAAACCAACCAAGTTAATCATCTTTTAAATCATCTCTTCTTTGGCCAAAAATCTCCAAAAACAAAAACACTAACAAGGTAAGTTTTTCTTATCTTTTACATGTTATTTTTGAACTAATCAGCTACCGAGTTATAACATTTTAAACAAAAAAGAAAACTTTTTTATGTTAGTTTATTATGTTTTTAATAATATTTTTATTATTAAATTATAAAAATTAAGTCGATAGGTTTTATTTTTATGGCGGATTATCTAAGTTTAGTGGTTTAAATGAAAACATCAAATGTTTACCAAATCTCGGTCATATTGTCTTTTTTATTAGATTGATAATTGAGCTTTAACAGATCAACTTCTCTGGATAGTATAAGCTGACAACTGAACTCTGACAACTGCAGAGCAATCATAAATCTTAGTCAACACTAGAGTCTGCACTATATACAATATATAGTATGGATTAACGTCTGGACTATAGACTATAATTTGGACTAAAGTCTATACTATATTGTGGACCATAGTTTGTACTATAGTCTGGATTTTAGACTAGAATATATTTCTAGTTAAGTTCTTGTTTAGTTCTAGTTCACTTCTAGTCCAGTTCTAGTTCAGCTCTAGTTAAGTTCACGATCAGATCTAATTCAGTTCTAGTTCAATTCTAGTTTAGATCTAGTTCAGTTCTAGTTTAGTTCTAGTTTAGATCTAGTTTAGTTTTAGTTTAGTTCCAGCTTAGTTCTAGTTTAGTTCTAGTTTAGTTCTAGTTTAGTTCTAGTTTAGATCTAGTTCAGTTTTAGTTTAGTTCTAGTTCAGTTCTAGTTTAGATCTTGTTTAGTACTAGTTCAATGCTAATTCAGTTCTAGTTCAGTTCTAGTTCTAGTTCAGTTCTAGTTTAGTTCTAGTTCAGTTCTAGTTCAGTTCTTGTTCAGTACTAGATCAGTTCTGGTTTAGTTCTAGTTTAGATCAAGTTTAGTTCTAGTTCAGTTCTTGTTCAGTACTAGTTTAGTTCTAGTTTAGATCTAGTTTAGTTCTAGTTCTGTTCTAGTTCTGTTCTAGTTCTGTTCTAGTTTAGATCTAGTTTAGTTCTAGTTCTGTTCTAGTTCTGTTCTAGTTCTGTTCTAGTTCTGTTCTAGTTCTGTTCTAGTTCTGTTCTAGCTCTGTTCTAGTTCTGTTCTAGTTCTGTTCTAGTTCTGTTCTAGTTCTGTTCTAGTTCTGTTCTAGTTCTGTTCTAGTTCTGTTCTAGTTCTGTTCTAGTTCTGTTCTAGTTCTGTTCTAGTTCTGTTCTAGTTCTGTTCTAGTTCTGTTCTAGTTCTGTTCTAGTTCTGTTCTAGTTCTGTTCTAGTTCTGTTCTAGTTCTGTTCTAGTTCTGTTCTAGTTCTGTTCTAGTTCTGTTCTAGTTCTGTTCTAGTTCTGTTCTAGTTCTGTTCTAGTTCTGTTCTAGTTCTGTTCTAGTTCTGTTCTAGTTCTGTTCTAGTTTTGTTCTAGTTCTATTCTAGTTCTGTTCTAGTTCTGTTCTAGTTCAGTTCTAGTTCTGTTCTAGTTCTGTTTTAGTTCTGTTCTAGTTCTGTTCTAGTTCTGTTCTAGTTCTGTTCTAGTTCTGTTCTAGTTCTGTTTTAGTTCTGTTCTAGTTCTGTTCAAGTTCTGTTCTAGTTCTGTTCTAGTTCTTTTCTAGTTCTTTTCTAGTTCTGTTCTAGTTCTGTTCTAGTTCTGTTCTAGTATAGTCTTAATAACGTTTTTACCATAATCATATCTATAATCTGGTGTGATTATAGAACTGATTATATAGTCTATAGTCTGAACTATATACTAGAGTAAAGTCTGAGCTATAGTCTGGACTAAAGGCTAAGATATAGTGTGAACTAAATTCTGAACTATAGTGTGTGGACTATAGGCTGATCTATAGTGTCAACAATAGTCTGAACTATATTCTCTGGATTCTAGCCAAGACTATAGTTAGTTAAGCCAGTTAGATAAGCCAGCAAGCCGTCTGTACTACTGTGTAAACTACAGTGTGTTCTATCATGTGCTCTGTTTTATTTATTTCTGAAACGATCTTTTTCATTTTTTTAACAAAGATCACAACAAAATTTTAACTAAACAAAAAATTATAAATTTACAAAATTTAAATGAAAGAAAAAGTTTTATTATTTAAATGTTGTGATAAAATCATAAACAAACAAAATCAACAACTTGACATTTATTTATGTGGAAAACAAATTAATAAAATTTTGTTTAAAACTTTCTTTTAAAAATTTTTAAACAATTGTATAAAGGTTTTTCTGCTATAATATAACAAAGAAATCTTAAACAAAAATATATTTAAAAAAAAAGTTATTAACACATAATTAAGTTAATTTGATTAAAAATAATTTAAATGACAAAACATAATAAAACATATAATTTATAATAAAAAAATTACACAATATTTCTTTTTTAAATAAATATTTATTGTAGTAAAAGCTTGTTTTGCACCTTAAAAAAAACACACACATTTTAATAGAAATAATTACTGGTTTAATTGTCATAATTAAAGAAATAATGAGTTAATTAAAAATTGCTTAGCATACATTCATGTTTTTTTCATAACGGTAGTTTTTTGTATAAAAATAATTTATTACAAAATATGAATTATTAACATTTTATATATAAATATTTTTATATAATTATGATTTATTTTTTATAAATTTCTGTGGAATTCCTTGTCATTAATAGGAATACGAATTCTTTATAATCATGAATGAATGTTTCAAATTTAACTTTAAAGCAGGTTTTTTTTTACTCTAAACATAAATTTTAAAACAAATTCCAAAAAAAAAAAATAATTTAAATTTGTGTTTATTTAATGACTAAACATTAATTTATGCTTAAACTGTTTTCAATAAAAACAAAATGTAAATTTTTGGTTATGATTTCTTTATCAATGAAATAATCGTAAATTTTAAAATCGATTTTTGTAGTTAAAACAAATTGTAAAGCCTAAGCATTAAAACAAACAAAAAATCATAAATAATTATAATTTTTTTAAAAAAATTTTATTTAATGTTTTTGTTTAAAAAACAGTTCCCACATTAAAACTCATCATTATTTTATGTTTATTTATTAAACAAAAATATTGTCATAAAAATTACTTTATTTTAAGCTAATTAAGCTTAACATTAATTAATGAGTGTATTGTGTGTAAAATTAAGCTGCAAGCAGCATTTTCTTTTGGGTCTTAAATATGTTTTATGGCCAAAACTAGATGACAAGTTTAATTACGGTTTTGTTTTTTTTTCGCTATTTTAACTTTGGCCTAGACAATATATCATTAAGTTTCTTGCGGTTTTTGGAGGAGACAATAGAAATAGAAGAAATAATAATTTTGCTAAGTTAAGATTAATCCAAAAACGTGACCTTCAAGAAAATGAAGCAACTAAAACTAAAAATTATTTTAAATTTAACATTAATTTGAAAATAATTTATAAGATAAGTTTAAGTTTTATAAAATGCAATAGTTTGGTTAAAGTGCAGTTCCAGTTTAATTCTAGTTCAGTTGTAGTTCTGTTTTAGTTCTGTCGTAGTTCTGTTCTAGTTCTGTTCTAGTTCTGTACTAGTTCTGTTCTAGTTCTGTTCTAGTTCTTGTCCTGTTTCAGTTCTGCTTTAGTTCTGTTCTATTTCTATTCTAATTCTGTTCTAGTTCTGTTTTATCTCCGTTCTGTTCCAGTTTTGTTGTAGTTCTGTTCTAGTTTTGTTCTGGTTCTGTTCAAGTTCTGTTCTAGTTCTGTTCTAGTTCTGTTCTTGTTCTGTTCTAGTTCTGTTTTAGTTCTATTCTAGTTCTGTTTTAGTTCTGCTGTAGTTCTGTTGTAGTTCTGTTGTAGTTCTGTTGTAGTTCTGTTGTAGTTCTGTTGTAGTTCCGTTCTAGTTCTATTGTAGTTCTGTTCTAGTTCTGTTCTAGTTCTGTTGTAGTTTTGTTCTAGTTCTGTTCTGTTCTAGTTATGTGCTAGTTCTGTTCTGTTCTAGTTATGTGCTAGTTCTGTTCTAGTTATGTTCTAGTTCTTCTAGTTCTAGTTCTGTTCTAGTTCTGTTCTAGTTCTGTTCTAGTTCTGTTCTAGTTCTGTTCTAGTTCTGTTCTAGTTCTGTTCTAGTTCTGTTCTAGTTCTGTTCTAGTTCTGTTCTAGTTCTGTTCTAGTTCTGTTCTAGTTCTGTTCTAGTTCTGTTCTAGTTCTGTTCTAGTTCTGTTCTAGTTCTGTTCTAGTTCTGTTCTAGTTCTGTTCTAGTTCTGTTCTAGTTCTGTTCTAGTTCTGTTCTAGTTCTGTTCTAGTTCTGTTCTAGTTCTGTTCTAGTTCTGTTCTAGTTATGTGCTAGTTCTGTTCTAGTTCTATTGTAGTTCTGTTGTAGTTCTGTTCTAGTTCCATTCTAGTTCTGTTGTAGTTCTATTCTAGTTCTGTTGTAGTTCTATTCTAATTCTGTTCTAGTTCTGTTCTAGTTCTGTTGTAGTTCTGTTCTAGTTCAGTTCTATTCAAGTTCTGCTCTAGTTCTGTTCTAGTTCTGTTCTAGTTCTGTTCTAGTTCTGTTCTAGTTCTGTTCTAGTTCTAGTTCTGTTCTAGTTCTGTTCTAGTTCTGATCTAGTTCTGTTCTAGTTCTTGTCCTGTTTCAGTTCTGCTTTAGTTCTGTTCTATTTCTATTCTAATTCTGTTCTAGTTCTGTTTTATCTCCGTTCTGTTCCAGTTTTGTTGTAGTTCTGTTCTAGTTTTGTTCTGGTTCTGTTCTAGTTCTGTTCTAGTTCTGTTCTAGTTCTGTTTTAGTTCTATTCTAGTTCTGTTTTAGTTCTGCTGTAGTTCTGTTGTAGTTCTGTTGTAGTTCCGTTCTAGTTCTATTGTAGTTCTGTTCTAGTTCTGTTCTAGTTCTGTTGTAGTTTTGTTCTAGTTCTGTTCTGTTCTAGTTATGTGCTAGTTCTGTTCTAGTTCTGTTCTAGTTCTGTTCTAGTTCTGTTCTAGTTCTGTTCTAGTTCTGTTCTAGTTCTGTTCTAGTTCTGTTCTAGTTCTGTTCTAGTTCTGTTCTAGTTCTGTTCTAGTTCTGTTCTAGTTCATGTTCTAGTTCTGTTCTAGTTCTGTTCTAGTTCTGTTCTAGTTCTGTTCTAGTTCTGTTCTAGTTCTGTTCTAGTTCTGTTCTAGTTCTGTTCTAGTTCTGTTCTAGTTCTGTTCTAGTTCTGTTCTAGTTCTGTTCTAGTTCTGTTCTATTCTGTTCTAGTTTCTAGTTCTGTCTAGTTCTGTTCTAGTTCTGTTCTAGTTCTGTTCTAGTTCTGTTCTAGTTCTGTTCTAGTTCTGTTCTAGTTCTGTTGTAGCTCTGCTGTAGTTCTGTTGTAGTTCTGTTGTAGTTCTGTTTTAGTTCTGTTCTAGTTCTGTTCTAGTTCTATTCTAGTTCTGTTGTAGTTCTGTTGTAGTTCTATTCTAGTTCTGTTGTAGTTCGGTTCTAGTTCTGTTCTAGTTCTGTTCTAGTTCTGTTTCTAGTTCTGTTCTAGTTCTGTTGTAGTTCTGTTGTAGTTCTATTCTAGTTCTGTTGTAGTTCGGTTCTAGTTTCTAGTTCTTCTAGTTCTGTTCTAGTTCTGTTCTAGTTCTGTTCTAGTTCTGTTCTAGTTCAGTTCTAGTTCTGTTCTAGTTCTGTTCTAGTTCTGTTCTAGTTCTGTTCTAGTTCTGTTCTAGTTCTGTTCTAGTTCTGTTCTAGTTCTGTTCTAGTTCTGTTCTATTTCTGTTCTAGTTCTGTTTTAGTTCTGTTCTAGTTCTGTTCTAGTTCTGTTCTAGTTCTGTTCTAGTTCTGTTCTAGTTCTGTTCTAGTTCTGTTCTAGTTCTGTTCTAGTTCTGTTCTAGTTCTGTTCTAGTTCTGTTCTAGTTCTGTTCTAGTTCTGTTCTAGTTATGTTCTAGTTCTGTTCTAGTTCTGTTCTAGTTCTGTTCTAGTTCTGTTCTAGTTCTGTTCTAGTTCTATTCTAGTTCTGTTCTAGTTCTTTTCTAGTTCTGTTCTAGTTTTGTTCTAATTCTGTACTAGTTCTGTTCTAGTTCTTGTCATTGAATAGTTTTGATTGATACAAGTGAGAGTTAACGTTTGTTTGAGAAAGAGAGAGATGGTAAGGAAGCTCCTTGCCCACCTCTAATTTGAATGAGAGTGAAAAAGAGCTCTCTTACTACTTTTGTTAGATTTTGGTATGCAGACATGATCTTGAGTATGTAATGCGTCATTAGAGAGAGGGAGAGAGAACTCTTTGCCTAGCTCTGGCTTAAACTCCTACGATTTTGCTGATTACATTCGAAGATTCACTTTATATTACTCATAAGATATTGAGATTATAGAAGTAAAACTAAGTATAAATTTAAATAATTGAATAATTACTTAAAGTACTTAAGGAGTAGTTGAAGTTTTACTATAAAATGTTTATAATTAGTATAATTTGCTGAAAATAAATTACTTAATTTTCTGAACAAAAAACCTTGTAAGTTTTTAAAAAAATTTTATAATTTGTTTTTTCAAAGCTACAAAGCTAATTTCTATAGTTAATTAAGTAGTTTATTATTTGAGTTGTAATGTAGTTGTTGCAAGATGAGCTAATTATATTAGCTTCTCAATGAGGTAATCTTAATTAGAATTTGTGTGGTGTGTTTTGTATAATTTTTAAATATTTTTTTTTCTTATATAAATGTTGTAATATTTTCTTATAAATACAGATTGGCGGAAAACAGATATAGTTTTTTTTGGGAAAAGCACTTAAAACTATTTTCTTAAGTAGAGTTGTAGGTAATTTATATGAATTTATTATTGATTTTTGAAATTATGTAAATTTTTTTAATGATATCATTAAAATTTTGTAATATTTTAAAGTGAAACGAGATGTTTTTTCATTGAGGGCCCAATAAATTGTTCAATTTTGATTAAAAGTGCAAATGTTCTTAACTACAAGAAATTTTGAATAATTTTTATTTCATTTGCTTGGAAAATTTTTAAAACTTTTATGATTCACATTGTCTGTCTATCCATATAGTGGATGACATCAAGTTTTCTTGAGTTCTAAAGTATTTAAGGGTTTTAGTCGGTCGCTAAATAACTGAGTTATAGGTCGTCTATAAAGCTTGGTATATGCTTAAAATGTATATCAAATGAAAGCTATTGCAAAGAGCTTTTCAATGCAAGTTTCGCTTACTATTGTTCAGATTAGCACAAAATTTTGTGGGCAGATCTTTCAAATTGGTCTCTTTGTTTAGAATCTAGACCTCCTAAACTTTTGCTAATCCCTCTCTCTCTCTCTCTATCTCTTACAACATGTCCAGCATATTAATTTTAAAATCCACCACAAATCCCTACTTTTCATAACCATTTAAATCTAGATAAAAACACTTCAGCCCGTATTTTTTCAAGAAAAACTAGAACAATTGTAAAGATTATAAGCCTTGAAGGAAGAAAACCAGACACAACAGGCGCTAAATGTTTTAAGCACGTAGTTTGTTATAGATTTACCCAAACAAGGATCCACCTGTAAGAGCACGTATTTAACACAATTGTTAAATATTAAGACAAGGTATTAAAAATAACAAAGATTTTTATAGGTTTCCAACAGAAAAAAAGAACAAAAATCAAACAATAATAAACAATTATTGTAAGTCTAGTGTATCCGGCCAAGTACCTGCCCGACTGGTTAGTGTATAAAATACCTAAACGTTTCTTTGATTTGAGTTTGAAAAGAAAAAACAAAAAAACACAAAAATATTACAAGAATTTAGAACGTGTTTGGCATATAGAGAGTTTAGTTATTGGTCAATAAAACAATATGCTTTTTACTTTATAAACAAAAATATTAGTTGCAATAAAATAATAGACAGGAAATTGTTAAATTAATAAGAGAATTTAACGGAATTTTTTTTTCTGTCAAATGCATTAAACCTGGGAAATATTTGGTTTATTTATATAATTACTAGATTTATTAAGGTTTAAAGACCCTTTAAATGTAAAGAATTGAAGGCAATAGGAATTCAAAAGTTTCTGGGAAAATATTGACAAAAAGTTATGGCTGGAGAGAGTGATCGCAGAAGAGTTTAAAAGAGATCTACCTTATTGCATATCCAAAGAGAGGACAGGAATTAGTTCATAATCTTATAGTTTACTTAACTCTCAATAGTTGTTATGGGAACTTATTCGGTAAGGAGTTTGAAAATTACCAGCTCATGATCGTGTTCAAGTTAAATTGATCTTCAGAAACTGATCTTTACTTTGCCTGCGCTTTCAAAATTTGTTGGCGATAAGACTAGTCATTCGATTACGATTGTAAAATATACTCTCGCGATTTGTTACTAGAACTTATTCCTAGGCGTGTAAGAAAATCAGTTTCTCGCGATCGTGCTCAAGTCAAATTGATCTTAAGAAGTCAAATTATTCGATTAGGATTGTAAAAAATTCGTGAAATACTCTCAAAGTTGGATGGCAGAACATATTCGATCACGAATTTAAAAATCAAGACCTCATGATCGTGCTCAAGTAACATTGATCTTCAGAAATTGATCTTTACTTTGCTCAAGCTTTAAAAATTTGCTTACGATAAGACTAGTTATTTGATTAGGATTGTAAAATATACTTTCGAGATTTGTTACTAGAACTTATTCGTAGGCGAGTAAGAAAAACGGTTTCTTGCGATCGTGATCAAGTCAAATTGATCTTAAGAAGACAAATCATTCGATCATTGATCTTCAGAAAGTGATCTTTACTTTAACTGCGTTTTCAAAATTTGTTTACAATAAAACAAAACATTCGATTACGGTTGTAAAACATACACTCGCGATTTGTTACTAGAACTTATTCCCCAGCGAGTAAGAAAATCAGTTTCTCGCGATCGTGCTCAAGTAAAATTGATCTTAAGAAGACAAATCATTCGTTTATGATTGTCAAAAGTTCTCAAAATTTGATGGCAGAACTTATTCGATCACGAATTTTAAAACGAGACTTCAGGATCGTGCTCTTCTAACATTGATCTTCAGAAAGTGATCTTTACTTTGCTTGCGCTTTCAAGATCTGTTTTACCACAACTTTCTTGATCTTGAGTATGAAAATCGGGATCTCATGATCGTGCTGAAGTATAATTAAAGTTAAAAAAAGAAATTTTACATTTTCTGATGCAATCACTTTCAAAATTTAAGAAATTTGCCTTAAAAAATAACTCGGCAAAATGTTTTTTATAGCTCAGGGGACCTGAAGCCATAGATTTTTAAAGACTTGTCAACTTGAGTAGATTAATCTAATCAAATAATACATTTTTATATTAAAACTTGAACTTAAAGTTATAAACAAACAAAAACTAAATAAAATTATAAAGAAGATTGATTAAAGATATAAATAAAGATGGTCTAGGGACCCCTGGCTATTGTTACTTTAAAACAAGGCCTACTAAATAAAGTTAGCAGCAAAGAAGACGCGATATAAAAGCAAATTTTAAAATATTAAGACTTTAAATCTATTCTAAAGGTCTTTTTCTTAATACTTTTGCTCCGGTTTTCAATCCAACATTATCTCTATTCAAACAACAAAAACCATAAATAATAATTTGTTTAAAACAATAACAACAAACAAAATCTATATAAATCTTTTAAAATCATTAATAAACAATTTAAAACTTAATATATAACAAACCTCCCCGTGCCATTTGTCAGGCTTGGACAAGGTGTGTCTTATTAAAGGTTACAGCAATCGAATGCTATGTTCACACGAAACAAATATTTGATGAAATGTAATGTGAAGGCTTTAAACAATTACATTTTAGAGTTCTATAAATATAATATATATATTTCAATTTTAAAATTTATATTTTATAAAAAAATATTTTAAAAATTTATAATGTTTAGGTGTTTTTTAACAAATATTTGTTACGCGTGAACGTAGCTTAAGGCATATATGTAAAACCTATACAAATATGGTTTAAATACTTTCCATTTTATTTAAATTAAAACGGATTTCTAAACAATGACAAATAAATAAACAATAGAAAAAAATAGCAACAAATTATTAACATTTATTTTATTAGCAACTTATATGGTAATTAGAATTTGTTTACATATGGAAATTATTAAAAGAAGAAGTAAAATAATTTTTTATTATAGTTAAATATAAATAGAAGTAAAATAATTAAAATAAATTTTCTATAAAATAATTTAAATAATTTTAAAGAGATTTTGAAGCAATTAATTGAGTCCGTCTTTCCCAATAACTTTTTTTTTAATTTAAATTTAGTTTTTTTCTTTAATTTAATTTCAATTTTTTTTTATTAATTTCATTTAAAATTTATATTTTTCTTTTGTTTTGTTTTATCAATTTTCATATTTCATTTTCTTAATTTTCTCACAAATTTCACTTTCTTTTTTTTCTGCAGTTTTATTATTTGTTTTTTAAACTTTTTTTATTAACAATTGTTTTTTTTTTTACAATTTCCCTTTCTTTGTTAAAGACAATTTTCAGAAATCAAGATTTTCTCTTTATAAATATTAAACTTTTAAGAAAAATATTAAAAAGTTTACTTTTTTTTTTCTAAAACATAATTGACATAAATCTAGATTATCAACATTATAAATTGCGAACTAAAACATGTAGAAAAAAACATTAAGATCATCTACATTTCCGTGAGACAAATTTTTGTTAAGAAGACAATATTAAAGAAACTAATAAAACAAAAATGTTAAATAAAGTTAAAATATTAAAGTGGAAAGAGTTAAAAAAAAAATTTTCAAGAATTATAACATTTTTGTATGATTTTTGTTAACTTAGAACTTTGTGTTTAAAAGAAATTTTTAATTTAAGTACTTTTTAATGAAAAGTTTATGCTTTAAGCTTTCATTTTTAACAAAAATCTCGAAAATCTTTTCAATATTTAGCAAGTTATAGCATAACGAAAGTTTTTGCTTAATTTCGGGGATTATTGTAATTTTTGTATGACTTTTGTTTAATTATAACTTTTGGTTTAAAAGAAATTTTGTTTATAACTTTAGTCAAATGAAAAGCTTATGATTTAAGCTTTCGTTTTACAAAAAATCTCGAAAATCATTTCAATATTTAGCAAGTTATAGCATAAATTAAGTTTTGGCTCAATTTCGTGGATTATTTTAATTTTTGTATGACTTTTGTTTAATTAAAACTTTTGATTTAAAAGAAATTTTGTTTATAACTTTAGTCAAATGAAAAGCTTATGATTTAAGCTTTCATTTTTAACAAAAATCTCGAAAATCTTTTCAATATTTAACAAGTTATAACAAAAAGTATGTTTTTGCTCAATTTCGGGGACTTTAGTTAACTTAAAACTTTTGCTTTCAAAGAAATTTTGTTTAAACTTTTACCCTAATGTAAAGCTTATGATTTAAGCTTTCTTTTTTAACAAAAACCTCAAAAATCGTTTCAATATTTAGCAAGTTATAGCATAAAGTAAGTTTTTTCTCAATTTCGTGGATTATCTTCATTTTTGTATGACTTTTGTTTAATTAAAACTTTTGGTTTAAAAGAAATTTTGTTTATAACTTTTGATTGATGAAAAGCTTATGATTAAAGCTTACATTTTACAAAAAATCTCGAAAATCTTTTGAATATTTAGCAAGTTATAACAAAAAGTATGTTTTTGCTCAATTTCGGGGACTTTGTTTTTTTATGACTTTTTGTTTAAAACTTTAGACTAATGAAAAGCTTATGATTTAAGCTTTCATTTTACAAAAAATCTGAACAAACATTTAAGTAGTTTTCAAGTTATAACAAAAAATAAGTTTTTTTTTAATTTTTCTTAGATTTTCAAAGTCTTACAACTTTTTGTTTTTAAGAAATTTTTGAAACAAGTTTTTTGTATTGAAACGATCATAACTTAAGCTTTCATTTTACTAGAAATATAAGTTTTTGTTAAAAAAATTTTTAAAGTTATAACAAAAAATTAGTTTTATCTTCATAACTTAAAAAAAAATTTTACTTGTTGACACAAATTTCTTAAACAAATTGGTAATTTTTCTTTAATATTTTTTTAGTTTAGTTTTGTTTATTTAAAATATTATAAAAAACTTTAAAATATTTTACAAAATTAGCTTTTTTCTTTAAAAAAGTGTCTTATTTCAAGAAAGCATTTCTTTTTAGTTAATAATTTGTTAAGCTGAATCATCTTATTTCTGTTAAAAACCTTTAAACAATTATTTTGTTTGTGTTTTTTTGTTAACAAAATTTTATTAACATTATTTATTATTAATTTACATTAATTTTGCGGTTATCGGTACCTGTCGTTAGCAACAGTAGTAGTTAACATTCCAAAAGTGTTGACTTGGGTTATTTTACACTTGAAAAATAAACAATTCCTAAGAAATCGTATAAAAAAATATTAAGCTGACTAATACAAAATTTAATAAGAATTTATTTCAAGTATAAAAATTATTGACAAGACAAAACCTGAAATAGTTTTAAAAATTTTAAACCAAAAAAAAACCCATTGCTCTAGATTTGAAACTAATTAAAATTAAATTCAATTTAAATGATTTTAAACATAAAATTTAACCAAAAACTAACATGCAAACTTAAAGAAAAACCATGTAATTTAATTTAATTGAAAACTATTTTTTTAATGGTATCTTAAACCTTATTTAAATGTTAACATTATATTTACTAGTTAATGTGGCATTAAACCATTATTTATATTAAACAAATTGATATTTAAGTAAAAGAAAAAAGTGAAATTACTTTTGGTTAAAAAGGAAATAAAACCTTAAGTTATTGGTTAAGAAACATTAAAATTATACTTTCTTTTCTTTCTACTCTTTTACACAAAGGGTCAAAGTCATTAGATTAAACTTTGATGAACCTGTA
The DNA here is from genome assembly GCF_015586225.1 of Lucilia sericata. Lineage (NCBI taxonomy): Eukaryota > Metazoa > Arthropoda > Insecta > Diptera > Calliphoridae > Lucilia > Lucilia sericata. The sequence continues at coordinate 54,843 of NW_023994937.1, forward strand.
GGTAGGTAGGTAGGTAGGTTGATAGGAGGATGTATACTACATCAAATCCGAAGAAATACACCTAGGCCACTATCGGGCCTGTTGTGCGCTCCAATTCAAGAAAAAAAAAAAAAAAAAAAAAAAAAAAAAAAAAAAAAAAAAAAAAAAAAAATTGTTCACTGAATGTATTATTTTTCCATGTTCAGAAACTCAGTTTCCTGGACGTAATTCCTAAGAATCTTCCAATCGGTGTTGGTTAAGAATGTTATTTCTGGAATAACATCACTTCCAAGATACTTGGATGAACCTGTACGAAAGAAAAAAATTACCACCCATTAGTTAGTTGTTAGTTTTGTAATTAATTAAATACAATAATGTAATTAAAAAAAAACAATGATGTCTTAATAAATAATTGAAACAAGTTTTGTTTTGAACAGAACAACTAAGGTAAAAGTAAATATTTTTAACAAGATGTCATTAATTGTTAGCAAATACTTGCTTAAAATTACTTTGCAATTCATTATAACAAATTAAAAATTCACAAACAATTTATAGGAAATTTTTATTTAACCATCAATGACATCATGTTAAGTATAGAAATTCATCATATTAAGTATAGAAATTTATTAAATGTGCATTTTTTCCAGCTTTAGAACAAAATTAACACTTATTTACCTATTGTTTACACCATAAAAACAATTAAAAAGCAAAATTTCTTCCTTCACTACATAAATGTATATATTTTACACAGAATTTTTGCTAAAATTACGTTATTTACCTTTTGTTTACCTGATGTAAACAATGAAAAAAGCTAAAAATTGTGTTCTACTATTTAAATTTATATAGTTTACACTGAATTTTTGCTTTAATTACATTGTTTACGTATTGTTTACATGATGTAAACAATAGAAAAGAAAAAAATACTTTATTTGTATATCATATTTGTTTACATTACCGAAAAATTTTGCTTACATAACATTGTTTACCTATTGTTTACATGATGTCAACAATTAAAAAGCGAAAAGCCGTCTTCTACAACTTAAAATTATATACTTTACCCTGAATTTGTGCTTAAATTACATTGTTTACCTATTGTTTACATGATGTAAAGAATTAAAAAGTAAAATTACTCTCTTAATTCATCAGATCTGTGAACATTACCTATATATTTTGTTTATAAAACATTGTTTACATATTGTTTACATGATGTAAACCATAAAAAATGGAAAAAAATCGTTTTCAACTATTCAAATTTCTATAGTTTACACTGAAATTTTGCTTATATTACATTGTTTACCTATTGTTTACATGATGTAAACAATGAAAAACAAAATTTATTTTCTTTATATATCAGATATGTAAACATTAACCACAATTTTTGCTTATATTACATTGTTTACCTATTGTTTACATGATGTAAACAATTCAAAAGTAAAATTACTTTCTTAATTCATCAGATTTGTAAATATTACTCATAATTTTTGCTTCTAATACATTGTTTACCCATTGTTTACATAATGTAAACAATTAAAAAGTAAAAATACCTGGAAATTTTGCTTATACAACATTGTTTACCCATTCTTTACATGATGTAAACAATGCAAAAAGCTTAAAATCGCCTTCCACTATTTACATTTCAATAGTTTATATTAATATTTTGCTTAAAATACGTTGTTTACCCATTGTTTACATGATGTAAATAATTCAAAAGTAAATTTACTTTCATTTACATTACAGATATGTAAACTTAAACCACAATTGCTTATATTACAATATTTACCTATTGTTTACCTGATGTAATCAATGAGATTTTTTCTCATACTAACTTCATTCTCTTTATATTACACAATGTAAAGAATGTAAAATAATTTACAATTTGATGTAAAATATATAAATTTGAAAAGTTGGAGAAGATTTGATTGTTTACAAGATGTAAACAATGTAATACAGACAAATATTCCAAGTAAACTATATAAATTTTAATAGTTTAAAAACTTTTTATATTTATGTGATGTAAATAATATGTAAACAATGTAGTATAAGTTAAAATTCTATGTAAACTATTTAGTTTCAAATAGTTCAGTTTGTACTTTTTTATTAATAATAGTTTACATGATGAAAACAATAGGTAAACAATGTAATACAGGTGTATATTTGATGTAAACTATATCAATTTTATTAGTTGAGAGAGATTTTTAGCTTTTCTATTGTTTACATCATGTAAACAATAGGTAAACAATGTATTATAAACAAAAAGTTTGGTGTAAACTATAAACATTTTAATATTTTATGAAGTTTATATTATTTTTTAATTATTTACATGATGTAAACAATAGGTAAACAATGTATTATAAGCAAAAATTCGATGTAAACCATATAAATTTTAATAGATGAGGTAGAGTTTTTGCTTTTCAATAATTCAATGTAAACATTAGGTAAACAATGTAATATTTAAAAAAATTCGGTGTAATTTTTATAAATTCAAATATTTGAAGAAGTTTATATTACTTTTAAATTGTTTACATGATGTAAACAATAGGTAAACAATGTACTACAGACAAATATTCAATGTAAACTATATAAATTTTAATAGTGGAGGAAGATTTTTTGGCTTTTCAATTGTTTACATCATGTAAACAATAGGTAAACAATGTAATATAGACAAATAATTGATGTAAAATACATATATTTTAAAAGTTTAAGAAGATTTTTTCTTTTTTATTCTTTACATCATGTAAACAATAGGTAATTAATGTAATATAAGCAAAAACTTCAAGTAAACTAAATAAATTAAATAGTAAAAAAAGTTTTTGTTAATTTTTTATTCTCTACATGATGTAAACAATAGGTAATTAATGTAATATAAGCAAAATTTTCAAGTAAACTATATAAATTTTAATAGTAAAAGTAGTTTATGTTGCTTTTTTATTGTTTACATCATGTAAACAATAGGTAAACAATGTAATATAGACAAATAATTGATGTAAAATATGTATATTTTAAAATTTGAACAAGATTTTTTCATTTTTTATTCTTTACATGATGTAAACAATAGGTAATTAATGTAATATAAGCAAAAACTTCGAGTAAACTTTATAAATTTTAATAGTAAAAGAAGTTTTTGTTACTTTTTTATTCTTTACATAATGTAAACAATAGGTAATTAATGTAATATAAGCAAAAACTTCAAGTAAACTTTATAAATTTAAATACTAAAAGAAGTTTTTGTTACTTTTTTATTCTTTACATGATGTAAACAATAGGTAATTAATGTAATATAAGCAAAAACTTCGAGTAAACTTTATAAATTTTAATACTAAAAGAAGTTTTTGTTACTTTTTTATTCTTTACATCATGTAAACAATAGGTAATTAATGTAATATAAGCAAAAATTCCCTGTAAACTTTATAAATCTCAAAATTTAAGAATATTTGTTTGCAATTTTATTAACTTTATGGCAAATAGTACCTGACATTATGTAAACTTAAGGTAAATAAGCCATTTGTCAATTCCATTCTCAACTAAAACCATAAAAACGTGTGAAATTCTTTAGTTTTTAAGCAGCTGATAAGATTTTTTTCATTGAAATTGATATGTTCTTTTTCATGTACTTTTCTGTGGCTTTTTAAAAAGTTTAAACTGTAATTAATTGAAAGTATTGTTAAATTTCATTTAAGTTTTTTTTTTACTATTGAAATTTTTGCCCTCATTTCTTGTTTTCTGGCTGTGTGTCTGTCATTTTTGGTAACATTAAAGGCCCAGAGAGAGAGTAAGAAAAAAAATCTCATTAAGTATTGTTTTAACATTTTGTTCGGTATCTTTACACGACCTGCAAAGCTTTAATTGAGCTTATGTTTAAAAGTGTTAAAGCAAACATTAAACTGTGAGAATATCCTTTTGATTTTTTTATGTTGTTGTACAATAAGTTTTACTGCATTTATGTTTTGTTCTTTTGTTACCATTTTAATCAGTTTGCTGCCCAAAGCAAAAAGTGTAAAGAAAAAACGTGTGTCCTTCATGTTGACACTTGAGTAGCCGGGACATGACTGACACTTGAGTTGCTTGCAGTGTAAATGCAACTGATTTTGTTCAGTAAACTGACATTGTTCAGCAATTTGCTTAAGATTAAAATGATTATTTGTTAATGAGATGATTTTTTTTTTGCACTCGTGTTTAATTTTGTTTTACTGATGTAATCTTAAGAAATTTAACAAAATCTTTAAGATTTTTCATCTTTTGTTTTCTGTGTCTTTTTCAAAATTGCTTTATTTTTTCCTTTTCTTTAAGCAATTAGCTAATTAGCTAAATGCTTTAAGTTTTCTTTTGTTAATTGTGTAATTTTACACTTTTACTCATGTAATCCTGTTAATTTTCTTAAGAATTATGGGTTAATCTTATTTCTATAACAAAAAAGGTGTTAATTATTGGAAAGAAAATAGATCTTTATCTTTACATTAAAATATTTAAGGGAATTTTATGAAATTCATTTAAAATTTTTCAAAAAATTCAAATTTCAACTTTGGCAACTGTAATTTCACTCAAAACAAGTGCTTTGTGAAAAAAACACAAATTCCCAGGATAATAATTCATATTTACAAAATCCATCTGTTGCAATTGTTAAATTTACAATGACTCTCCTCAAAACACAACACAACAGATGTAAAGCATATAAATTTAAAAAAGAAAAATATTCTAAAATTTTTACACATTTTGTAAAACGGCAAAAAAAAGAAGAGAATCGGCTAAAGCATGAAAAATTCGTGAAATAAAACTCTAATAGCAGATGTCTAAGATATCCAACTAGAACTATAAATGAAAGTAAAGAAATCACAACAAAAGAAGCTAAAACAAGTAAGATCACTCATTAAACAACATCACCACCAAATGTAGTCCTTTATAAAAAAAGACACACAACAACAACAAAAACTGTCTTCAATCTCTACAAGTGTGGGAATTCTTTATTTTACATTTGCACTTGAATTAAAACAAAAAAACACCAAGCTGTACACCATTGGAATGCAGTTGGAGAAGAACGCCAGATCACTCAAAACAAACACAACACAACACATGATCTTTAGAATAGAATGTCTGTCCATCTGTCTGTCTCTGCATTAATCTTCACCCAAACACACATGTTTGCATTAAAGCAGGTAGTGAAATCTCTGTAGCTGGAACTATATATTTAAAATGAAAATGTTTGTTTGAAAGGAAAGTGTTTTAATTTTCAAATAGTAAATGTTTGAAAATGAAAATTAAAAATAATAAAATTTAAATCAATATACACATTTAGAACATTAAAACTCTACGTAAAAATATGTGATCGTAAAAATATTTCCGGTTTAAAAGCAAACAAGATTTACTTTTATGTAAATTAAATAGGAAAATCAATTTTTGGAAAATAGCAGATGCTGTATAAATGTGGTCAGTAGTTAAAAAAAATATTTTTAAAATAAATATTTATTTAAATAAAGAAAATTTTTAAGATAAAAAAGGTACAGTTTTAGATTTTGGAACTGGAACTGAAGTAAAACTGAACAAGAAATTAACTAGAACTGAACTAGAACAGAACTAGAACAGAACTAGAACAGAACTAGAATAGAACTAGAACAGAACTAGAACAGAACTTGAACAGAACTAGAACAGAACTAGAACAGAACTAGAACAGAACTAGAACAGAACTAGAACAGAACTAGAACAGAACTAGAACAGAACTAGAATAGAACTGGAACAGAACTAGAACAGAACTAGAACAGAACTAGAACAGAACTAGAACAGAACTAGAACAGAACTAGAACAGAACTAGAATAGAACTAGAACAGAACTAGAACAGAACTAGAACAGAACTAGAACAGAACTAGAACAGAACTAGAACAGAACTAAAACAGAACTAAACAGAACTAAACAGAACTAGAACAGAACTAGAACAGAACTAGAACAGAACTAACAGAACTAGAACAGAACTAGAACAGAACTAGAACAGAACTAGAACAGAACTAGAACAGAACTAGAACAGAACTAGAACAGAACTAGAACAGAACTAGAACAGAACTAGAACAGAACTAGAACAGAACTAGAACAGAACTAGAACAGAACTAGAACAGAACTAGAACAGAACTAGAACAGAACTAGAACAGAACTAGAACAGAACTAGAACAGAACTAGAACAGAACTAGAACAGAACTAGAACAGAACTAGAACAGAACTAGAACAGAACTAGAACAGAACTAGAACAGAACTAGAACATAACTAGAACAGAACTAGAACAGAACTAGAACAGAACTAGAACAGAATAGAACTAGAACTGAACTAAACAGAAGTAGAACAGAACTAGAACAGAACTAGAACAGAACTAGAACAGAACTAGAACAGAACTAGAACAGAACTAGAACAGAACTAGAACAGAACTACAACAGAACTACAATAGAACTACAACAGAACTACAACAGAACCACAACAGAACTACAAAAGAACTACAACAGAACTAGAACAGAACTAGAACAGAACTAGAACAGAACTAGAACAGAACTAGAACAGAACTAGAACAGAACTAGAACAGAACTAGAACAGAACTAGAACAGAACTAGAACAGAACTAGAATAGAACTAGAACAGAACTAGAACAGAACTAGAACAGAACTTGAACAGAACTAGAACAGAACTAGAAACAGAACTAGAACAGAACTTGAACAGAACTAGAACAGAACTAGAACAGAACTAGAACAGAACTAGAACAGAACTAGAACAGAACTAGAACAAAACTAGAACAGAACTAGAACTAGAACAGAACTAGAATAGAACTAGAACAGAACTAGAACAGAACTAGAACAGAACTAGAATAGAACTAGAACAGAACTAGAACAGAACTAGAACAGAACTAGAACAGAACTAGAACAGAACTAGAACAGAACTAGAACAGAACTAGAACAGAACTAGAACAGAACTAGAACAGAACTAGAACAGAACTAGAACAGAACTAGAACAGAACTAGAACAGAACTAGAACAGAACTAGAACAGAACTAGAACAAACTAGAACAGAACTAGAACAGAACTAGAACAGAACTAGAACAAACTAGAACAGAACTAGAACAGAACTAGAATAGAACTAGAACAGAACTAGAACAGAACTAGAACAGAACTAGAACAGAACTAGAACAGAACTAGAACAGAACTAGAACAGAACTAGAACAGAACTAGAACAGAACTAGAACAGAACTAGAACAGAACTAGAACAGAACTAGAACAGAACTAGAACAGAACTAGAACAGAACTAGAACAGAACTAGAACAGAACTAGAACAGAACTAGAACAGAACTAGAACAGAACTAGAACAGAACTAGAACAAACTAGAACAGAACAGAACTAGAACAGAACTAGAATAGAACTAGAACAGAACTAGAACAGAACTAGAACAGAACTTGAACAGAACTTGAACAGAACTAGAACAGAACTAGAACAGAACTAGAACAGAACTAGAACAGAACAGAACTAGAACAGAACTAGAATAGAACTAGAACAGAACTAGAACAGAACTAGAACAGAACTTGAACAGAACTAGAACAGAACTAGAACAGAACTAGAACAGAACTAGAACAGAACTAGAACAGAACTAGAACAGAACTAGAACAGAACTAGAACAGAACTAGAACAGAACTAGAACAGAACTAGAACAGAACTAGAACAAAACTAGAACAGAACTAGAACTAGAACAGAACTAGAACAGAACTAGCCCAGAACTAGAACAGAACTAGAACAGAACTAGAACAGAATTAGAACAGAAGTAGAACAGAACTAGAACAGAAACTAGAACAGAACTAGAACAGAACTATAACAGAACTAGAACAGAGCAAGAACTGAATTATAAAAAATCCCCTAAATCTGATGGATTTGTATGAAACACATAAATTTGATATATTGACTTATTTTGTCCGTCTTTACATTTAACACTAACTTTGTTTTTAAAGACTTTAGCAACACCTTCTTTCCATACCTTTATGCTATAATTTGTGAAACATTTAAGCATTTTTGTAAAAAAAAATCCACAAAAAATGCAAAAAAGCTGAAATTTTTTTCACCAACTTTTCTTCATTGTGGTCATAAAACATCCGTTTAACTTTAGTACCAGTACTTGTTCATAACCAAAAAAACATCTAGGTATGTTAACAATAATAACAACAACAAAAGAATTGCTGTTAAATGATATGACAACCAAACCAACCTTTAATTCCATTAAGACATGAATACCAACGGATATGTAAAAAAAAACAAACAAACAAACTCATAGATGTAAAAGAAGCTACAAAAAACAAGAAACAACTGAAGAGGGAAACAAGCAAATCATACATACCGGCAAAATGAGAAAAACAAGAAAAAACTAAGTTTTATGATCTGTTACTTTAACAACTTGGTAGTACAATAACACTATTTACCACAGTAAGTAACAACTATAGTAGAAATACTACTACTGACCACATTTGTTGGACAACAACAGCTAAAAACCCATGATGAAGAAGACGACACAATCGTAATGATGATGATGTTGATGTTGATGACGTTGATAATGGTCAACAGCATCTTGTTTCCTTCATACCAATAAATGATCTTTTTTCTTGAGTTCTTAGTTAATTTAAAACCAGTAAAATATTTTATATAAAAAAAACTATACTAACCACTAAACCAAGGGGGGAAATGTTAAAAAAAAACTAAACTAAAAGGGGAGTAGAAATTAAAATTCCTTAATATGAAAGAGTTTACCAAAGGAATTTCTTTAGAAAGAGTGGCTTAACCAGTTGTTGAAACCAAAAGAAGTAAAAAAAAAACTTTCTTATAATAACATACGTTTTAAATAAACGAACTTCTAGTACGAGTTATACTTCAAATTATTTGCAAATATTTTAAATGATTTCAAAGTTATGACATAAAGCAGAAAATTTTCAAGAAAAAATAGAGATACACTTAAAGAAATAAGCTTTAAATGGAAGCTTCTTAAGTTTTGAATCAATTGAAAGAATCTCTTTTACTGTTTTACTACTGCAGCCGTAATTTAGCTGTAAAAGCTTTTAAGCTGTAAATTAAAAATTATTTAATTTTAAACCCAATAGCTTTTAATTTTATAAATGAATTTTAAAAATTTCCTCTCTTTTCATTTCATCATAAAATGCTCTCTCTTATTACTCCCTTAGGAAACCTTTTGATGTAAAAGCTTTTGGAAGCTTAATATCTAGAGCGAAAACAATTCAATACTGGTTCTGGTTTTACTGGTTTTAGTTCAGTTCTAGCGCAATTCTAGTTCAGTTCTAGTTCAGTTCTAGTTCAGTTCTAATTCAGTTCTAGTTCTGTTCTAGTTCAGTTCTAGTTCAGTTCTAGTTCAGTTCTAGTTCTGTTCTAGTTCAGTTCTAGTTCAGTTCTAGTTCAGTTCTAGTTCAGTTCTAGTTCAGTTCTAGTTCTGTTCTAGTTCAGTTCTAGTTCAGTTCTAGTTCAGTTCTAGTTCAGTTCTAGTTCAGTTCTAGTTCAGTTCTAGTTCAGTTCTAGTTCTGTTCTAGTTCTGTTATAGTTCAGTTATAGTTCTGTTCTAGTTGTGTTCTAGTTGTGTTCTAGTTGTGTTCTAGTTGTGTTCTAGTTCTGTTCTAGTTCAGTTCTAGTTCAGTTCTAGTTCTAGTTCTGTTCTAGTTCTAGTTCTGTTCTAGTTGTGTTCTAGTTGTGTTCTAGTTGTGTTCTAGTTCTGTTCTAGTTCTGTTCTAGTTCTGTTCTAGTTCTGTTCTAGTTCTGTTCTAGTTCTGTTCTAGTTCTGTTCTAGTTCTGTTCTAGTTCTGTTCTAGTTCTGTTCTAGTTCTGTTCTAGTTCTGTTCTAGTTCTGTTCTAGTTCTGTTCTAGTTCTGTTCTAGTTCTGTTCTAGTTCTGTTCTAGTTCTGTTTAGTTCTGTTCTAGTTCTGTTCTAGTTCTGTTCTAGTTCTGTTCTAGTTCTGTTCTAGTTCTGTTCTAGTTCTGTTCTAGTTCTGTTCTAGTTCTCTTCTAGTTCTTTTCTTGTTTTATTCTAGTTCTGTTCTTGTTCTGTTCTCTGCCTTATCATTTAATTTAAGTGGTTGTCATGCTACCACTACTATTTTAAGGAACTTTCCGGTCTAGAAGCTTTTAAAAGCTCAAAAGTTTTACCAACATGTAAGATAACTTATTTTTTCTTTCTTAACTTTTCTCTTAATATTATTAACATTTTAAATTAAAAATTATGTTTTACATCATGTTAAGACAGGTTGAAAACAAAAATAAATTCATTAAACTACAAAACGCCTTAAGTAGTTTAACATTTTACAGTCTATCTAGTGATTATACCTCCCCATACTACTCTTCTGTCCTCTTGTCTTTTTAAAATATATATTAAATTGTTTATTAATTAATCATAACCGCAGTAAACAGTAAAATATTGTTATTAAAATTTTATCTACATCTTTTGGTTGAAGTTTTTTCACTGATCGGCTCTTTTGTTTGGGCCTATGAATTGTATAAATTAAAGACTTGTTACCAGCAAATGATTTATTAATAATGGCATTTTTTTTTGTTATAAATAATGAATGAATTTCAATTTCATAATATAGAACAAACTGTTAATTAGTTGAAGTATTTGATAAAGAAACAACAGCGAAATTTTGCGTTATTAATTTAATGGTTTTTGCACAAGACAAAAGATATTAGTTGAGGGGGAAAAAAATGCCAGGGGCTTTTATTAAAAGATAATTTGTTAAACAAAATATGAATAGAAAGAGCAGGTAATTTGTACTGTATTACAGCAGGTGGCCAAAAAAGCAGACGTTTTTTTTTTTAAACTTTAATATTAAAAACTTTTGGAAATTTTAAGATTTTTTTTATGTTTTTAACTTGTACATGTTTTTTTGCTAAGTGTATTAATGCATTTTCAAGTGTTTTAAATTTTATCATCATTTACGAAATTTCTACATTTTCTATAATCTTATACTTAAATTTTAATTTGATTTTTTTTGTCTGCTCTTCTTTTATTTGCAGGTATGTAAACTATTGAATAACATCTTTAAAGATTTTTAAATATATTTTTCAAGTGAGTATTTTTTTTAACATCATCCTCCTTTTGAGGGTAAAGCAAATCATTTTATTGTCTTTTCAAATGAAATTTAATCTTTAAACAAACAGTAGTTGTTCGAACATTCAGTTGCTGGGGTATTTTCAATGGCTGCAAACACTTGAAATATTTTTAAACAAACAAAATTTTGTAATAAATATTTTTCAAAGATTTTATAGTTTCTAGTCTTTAAATATTATTTAATATTATGCAGTAAAAGATGATATGAATGCAAATTGTAGAGAAGATGCTTTAAAAGAGTAAATATTTATGAAGAATTTTTACAAACGTTTTAATGATAAGAGAAAAGAAGGCGCCATATAGTAAATAAATAATGTTTATCAAATGCTAAAACAAAAGGAGAAATGTGAAAGAATGTTGAACTCTTAATAAACATTAGAGGTTCTAATTTAGTTTAAAAGCAAAGGAACATCCTAAATAGGAACTAATGGATGTAATTTCTTTATAAAAAGAGCATATTTGAGGCGTTCTAAATGTCTTTATAAGCAAAGCAGACTTTAGGGGGCAAGGCAATTCCTGCGGAAAGAGAAGATAACATCAGTTCTAGTTTAGTTCTAGTGTAGTTCAGTTCTAGTTCTGTTCTAGTTCTGTTCTAGTTCTGTTCTAGTTCTGCTCTAGTTCTGTTCTAGTTCTGCTCTAGTTCTGTTCTAGTTCTGTTCTAGTTCTGTTCTAGTTCTGTTCTAGTTCTGTTAGTTCTGTTCTAGTTCTGTTTCTAGTTCTGTCTAGTTCTGTTCTAGTTCTGTTCTAGTTTCTGTTCCTAGTTCTGTTCTAGTTCTGTTCTAGTTCTGTTCTAGTTCTGTTCTAGTTCTGTTCTAGTTCTTTCTAGTTCTGTTCTAGTTCTGTTCTAGTTCTGTTCTAGTTCTGTTCTAGTTCTGTTCTAGTTCTGTTCTAGTTCTGTTCTAGTTCTGTTCTAGTTCTGTTCTAGTTCTGTTCTAGTTCTGTTCTAGTTCTGTTCTAGTTCTGTTCTAGTTCTGTTCTAGTTTTGTTCTAGTTCTGTTCTAGTTCTGTTCTAGTTTGTTCTAGTTCTGTTCTAGTTCTGTTCTAGTTCTGTTCTAGTTCTGTTCTAGTTCTGTTCTAGTTCTTGTTCTAGTTCTGTTCTAGTTCTGTTCTAGTTCTGTTTCTAGTTCGTTTCTAGTTCTGTTCTAGTATGTTCTGTTCTAGTTATGTTCTGTTCTAATTCTGTTCTAGTTCTGCTCTAGTTTCTAGTTCTGTTCTAGTTCTGTTCTAGTTCTGTTTCTAGTTCTGTTCTAGTTCTGTTCTAGTTCTGTTCTAGTTCTGTTCTAGTTCTGTTCTAGTTCTGTTCTAGTTCTGTTCTAGTTCTGTTCTAGTTCTGTTCTAGTTCTGTTCTAGTTCTGTTCTAGTTCTGTTCTAGTTCTGTTCTAGTTCTGTTCTAGTTTCTGTTCTAGTTCTGTTCTAGTTCTGTTCTAGTTCTGTTCTGTTCTAGTTCTGTTCTAGTTCTGTTCTAGTTCTGTTCTAGTTCTGTTCTAGTTCTGTTCTAGTTCTGTTCTAGTTCTGTTCTAGTTCTGTTCTAGTTCTGTTCTAGTTCTGTTCTAGTTCTGTTCTAGTTCTGTTCTAGTTCTGTTCTAGTTCTGTTTCTAGTTCTGTTCTAGTTCTGTTCTAGTTTTGTTCTAGTTCTGTTCTAGTTCTGTTCTAGTTCTGTTCTAGTTCTGTTACTAGTTCTGTTTCTAGTTCTGTTCTAGTTCTGTTCTAGTTCTGTTCTAGTTCTGTTCTAGTTCTGTTCTAGTTCTGTTCTAGTTCTGTTCTAGTTATGTTCTGTTCTAGTTCTGCTCTAGTTCTGTTCTAGTTCTGTTCTAGTTGTGTTCTAGTTCTGTTCTAGTTCTGTTCTAGTTCTGTTCTAGTTCTGTTCTAGTTCTGTTCTAGTTCTGTTCTAGTTCTGTTCTTGTTCTGTTCTAGTTCTGTTCTAGTTGTGTGCTAGTTGTGTTCTGTTCTAGTTGTGTTCTGTTCTAGTTGTGTTCTAGTTCTGTTCTAGTTCTGTTCTAGTTGTGTGCTAGTTGTGTTCTACTTGTGTTCTAGTTGTGTTCTAGTTCTGTTCTAGTTGTGTGCTAGTTGTGTTCTACTTGTGTTCTAGTTGTGTTCTAGTTGTGTTGTAGTTGTGTTCTAGTTCTGTTCTAGTTCTGTTCTAGTTGTGTTCTAGTTGTGTTCTAATTGTGTTCTAGTTGTGTTCTAATTGTGTTCTAGTTGTGTTCTAGTTGTGTTCTAGTTGTGTTCTAGTTGTGTTCTAGTTCTGTTCTAGTTATGTTCTAGTTATGTTCTAGTTCTAGTTCTGTTCTAGTTCTGTTCTACTTCTATTCTAGTTCTGTTCTAGTTCTGTTCTAGTTCTGTTCTAGTTCTGTTCTAGTTCTGTTCTAGTTCTGTTCTAGTTCTGTTCTAGTTCTGTTCTAATTCTGTTCTAGTTCTGTTCTAGTTCTGTTCTAGTTCTAGTTCTGTTCTAGTTCTGTTCTAGTTCTGTTCTAGTTCTGTTCTAGTTCTGTTCTAGTTCTGTTCTAGTTCTGTTCTAGTTGTGTGCTAGTTGTGTTCTACTTGTGTTCTAGTTGTGTTCTAGTTGTGTTCTAGTTCTGTTCTAGTTCTGTTCTAGTTCTGTTCTAGTTCTGTTCTAGTTCTGTTCTAGTTGTGTTCTAATTGTGTTCTAGTTGTGTTCTAGTTGTGTTCTAGTTCTGTTCTAGTTATGTTCTAGTTATGTTCTAGTTATGTTCTAGTTCTGTTCTAGTTCTGTTCTAGTTCTGTTCTACTTCTATTCTAGTTCTGTTCTAGTTCTGTTCTAGTTCTGTTATAATTCTGTTCTAGTTCTGTTCTAGTTCTGTTCTAGTTCTGTTCTAGTTCTGTTCTAGTTCTGTTCTAGTTCTGTTGTAGTTCTGTTGTAGTTATGTTCTAGTTCTGTTCTAGTTCTGTTCTAGTTCTGTTCTAGTTCTGTTCTAGTTCTGTTCTAGTTCTGTTCTAGCTCTGTTCTAGTTCTGTTGTAGTTCTGTTCTAGTTCTGTTCTAATTCTGTTGTAATTTTGTTCTAGTTCTGTATTAGATCTAGACTTATGTTGAAGTGTTTGGGCATTTGGGGCATTGTTGCCACTATAAAAGTAAAGCAGCTTTTAGGGCGTTTAATTGTTTTTCCCATTATTTTGTTTGTTTTTTTTTTTTTCTTTTGAACCATTTTTTTTCTGATTTCATATACAGTTCTTGTTAGAAGTATATATTAGTATTAATTTATTTGTCAGAATGAAGCTGTTAACAAAACGCCTGCATGAAAAATTTCTTACAGGATATTGATTTCTTGTAATTACACCTCTAATTACCCCTATAATTTAGTTTGTAAGAAAACGGAAATACTTTAAACTTCTTTAACTCTTTAACAAATAGAAAATTTTTTATACAAATAACAACTCCTAGACTGATATGATTTCCATTACAAATTCTATAGATTTTACTTCCGTTTAAGGAAATTCTTTTATATTATTCTAGTGACTATAACATATGAACAGAACCGTACAAAATGTAATAAATGACAGTAGAACTTTTTAAAGAGTAGACACGAAATACTTTTAATACAGAGCAACCAGAAAGGGGAACTAGATTACACGCAACAGGAAATCTTTATATGAGGTAGAAAATTAAGAAAAAAATGAAGACAACTTCCTTGCTTAAAGGCATCATTATTAACATTAATATAATTATCATGATATTTAACGCTTGTAAGCAAAACAAAAGACAAAAAAAAAAACTTCAACAGAAATCTTCAAGTTCTTAGGAATTGTTCTAAAAGTAACAATAAATCTAATTAAACATAAGAGACTAGAGAAAACTTTGACAAACACTTCCTGTAACTTCCGTTAAAATACAAAACTTATAAATTATAATTACATTTACAAAAATAATATTTATTACTTTATTTATGAACTTTTAACTTTAAGTTTTTTTGCAGAACTAGTTTAAGCTCAAACCACATTCTTTTGAAACAAATTCTGTTTGGCTGCTAACTACTTCTTAGACTTTATCTTTTTGTTACTGGCTTAAACTCATTGAGGCTTAAACTTATAAAAAAAAACTTCCAACAAACTGACATGTTACAAGCATCTAAGCAACCGGTTTAAGTATCCGGTGCCTAGTTTTAAAAATAAATTATTTAACATACAAAATTTTTGTTAATCTATATATATAAAATTCTAACGTTACTGACTGACTGACTGACTGACTGACTGACTGACTGATTCACTGACTGATTCATCATCGCACAGCCTAAACGGTTGAAGCTAAAGAGCTGAAATTTGGACAGGAGGTTGGTCTCCCGCCAAATAGATCCACTAAGACGGGATTTTTGGAAATTCGAATGTTTAGGGGGTAAAAAAGGGTAAAAACGGGTAAATTCGGTAACCTTATATCTCCTAAACTAGAAAAGATACAAAAACAGTTTAAAGCTTATCGCCGTTCATTTAAAAAATAAACGGACAGGTGTCTGGTACTTTTTTAAAATTCGGCCCCTTTAGGGAATAAACGGGTAAAAACTGTATTTTGGTACTTTTTTCGCACCCCATGTATCTTTTAAACCAGTGCACATTCAAAAAATATTTTTGACTCCTTCATAACTTAACGAAAAAATAAAAATATGAATTTAGTACTTTTTGGATATTCGGACGTTTAAGGGGTTAAAATTGTACCTATTTTTGGTACTTTTTTCATAAAACATTGTTTTTTGTTTATTAACTTATACATATGAATACATAATAACGGGCTCCCACTACGATGTTGCAACTTTTTGGAATAGAATTTTTATTTCGTTAATGGGGAGGAAAAAAGTACCAAAAGGGGTAAAAACGGGAAATTTGATTTTATTCAACCACAATGATCCAATTTAGATAAAATGTTTAAATTTAGAAACACTAAATATCCTAATGGGGTGTTATTTGGAACCCCGGTATCAAGTGATATTTTTGGTACTTTTCATTCTCCAACTGGTCCTTTTTGAGTTTTCTATGATATTGAAATAGAAACATGAAATTAATAATAAAGGGACTTTTCGCTACTTTTTCGTTCTACACAGGTACTTTTTTGAGTTTTCTTTAAAATTAAACCTAGAAACATGAAATTAAGCATGTAGAGCTCGGAGTAAATGAGAATCTATAAAATGGGACTTTTTGGTACTTTTTCGTCCTTCGATTGGTACTTTTTGAATTTTCTATAATATTGAACCTAGAAACATGAAATTAAACATGTAGAGACCGGAGTAAATGAGAATCTATAATAGGGGACTTTTTGGTACTTTTGCGTCCTTCGACTGGTACTTTTTGAGTTTTCTATAAAATTTAACCTAGAAACATAAAATTAAGCATGTAGAGCCCGGAGTAAATGAGAATCTATAAAAGGGGACTATTTGGTACTTTTTCGTCTTTCGACTGGTACTTTTTGAGTTTTCTATAAAATTTAACCTAGAAACATGAATTTAAGCATGTAGAGCCCAGAGTAAATGAGAATCTATAATAAGGGACTTTTTGGTACTTTTTCGTCCTTCGACTGGTACTTTTTGAGTTTTCTATAAAATTTAACCTAGAAACATGAAATTAAGCATGTAGAGCCCAGAGTAAATGAGAATCTATATAAGGGGACTTTTTGGTACTTTTTCGTCCTTCGACTGGTACTTTTTGAGTTTTCTATAAAATTTAACCTAGAAAGATGAAATTAAGCATGCGGAGGCCTTAGTTAATGAGAATCTATAAAAGGGGACTTTTTGGTACTTTTTCGTCCTTCGACTGGTACTTTTTGAGTTTTCTATAAAATTTAACCTAGAAACATGAATTTAAGCATGTAGAGCCCAGAGTAAATGAGAATCTATAATAGGGGACTTTTTGGTACTTTTTCGTCATTCGACTGGTACTTTTTGAGTTTTCTATAAAATTTAACCTAGAAACATGAAATTAAGCATGTAGAGCCCGGAGTAAATGAGAATCTATAAAAGGGGACTTTTTGGTACTTTTTCGTCTTTCGACTGATACTTTTTGAGTTTTCTATAAAATTTAACCTAGAAACATGAAATTAAGCATGTAGAGCCCGGAGTAAATGAGAATCTATATTAGGGGACTTTTTGGAACTTTTTCGTCTTTCGACTGGTACTTTTTGAGTTTTCTATAAAATTTAACCTAGAAACATGAAATTAAACATGTAGAGACCGGAGTAAATGAGAATCTATAAAAGGGGACTTTTTGGTACTTTTTCGTCCTTCGACTGGTACTTTTTGAGTTTTCTATAAAATTTAACCTAGAAACATAAAATTAAGCATGTAGAGCCCTTAGTAAATGAGAATCTATAAAAGGGGACTATTTGGTACTTTTTCGTCTTTCGACTGGTACTTTTTGAGTTTTCTATAAAATTTAACCTAGAAACATGAAATTAAGCATGTAGAGCCCTTAGTAAATGATAATCTATAAAAGGGGACTTTTTGGTACTTTTTCGTCCTTCGACTGGTACTTTTTGAGTTTTCTATAAAATTTAACCTAGAAACATGAAATTAAGCATGTAGAGCCCGGAGTAAATGAGAATCTATAAAAGGGGACTTTTTGGTACTTTTTCGTCTTTCGACTGATACTTTTTGAGTTTTCTATAAAATTTAACCTAGAAACATGAAATTAAGCATGTAGAGCCCGCAGTAAATGAGAATCTATAATAGGGGACTTTTTGGTACTTTTTTGTCCTTTGACTGGTACTTTTTTAGTTTTCTATAAAATTTAACCTAGAAACATGAAATTAAGCATGTAGAGCCCTTAGTAAATGAGAATCTATAAAAGGGGACTTTTTGGAACTTTTTCGTCTTTCGACTGGTACTTTTTGAGTTTTCTATAAAATTTAACCTAGAAACATGAATTTAAGCATGTAGAGCCCAGAGTGAATGAGAATCTATAATAGGGGACTTTTTGGTACTTTTTCGTCCTTCGACTGGTACTTTTTGAGTTTTCTATCAAATTAAACCTAGAAACATGAAATTAAGCATGCAGAGCCCTTAGTTAATGGGAATATATAAGGGGACTTTTTGGTACTTTTTCGTTCTTCGACTGGTACTTTTTGATTTTTCTATAAAATTTAACCTAGAAACATGAAATTAAGCATGCAGAGCCCTTAGTTAATGGGAATATATAAGGGGACTTTTTGGTACTTTTTCGTTCTTCGACTGGAACTTTTTGATTTTTCTATAAAATTGAACCTAGAAACATGATATTAAGCATATAGAGCCCGGAGTAAATTGGAAACTATAAAAGAGGACCTTTTTGGTACTTTTTTGTTCTTCGATTGGTACTTTTTGATTTTTCTATAAAATTGAACATAGAAACATGAAATTAAGCATGTAGAGCCCGGAGTAAATAAGAATCTATAAAAGGAGACTTTTTTGTACTTTTTCATTCTTCGACTGGTACTTTTTTCAGTTTTTTATAAAATTTAACCTAGAAACATAAAATTAAGCATGTAGAGCCTGGAGTAAATTAGAATCTATAAAAGGGGACTTTTTGGTACTTTATCGTACTTCGACTGGTACTTTTTGAGTTTTCCATAAAATTAAACCTAGAAACATGAAATTAAGCATGCAGAGGCCTTAGTTAATGAGAATCTATAAAAGTGAACTTTTTGGCACTTTTTCGTCCTTCGATTGGTATTTTTTGAGTTTTCTATAAAATTCAACCTAAAAACATGAAATTAAGCATATAGAGCACGGCGTAAATGAGAATCTATAAAAGTGGACTTTTAAGTACTTAAAATTGAGTACACATATACAATCATCATTTCTTCAAATTAGGGAATTACCAATATTTAAAAATTTGTAATCTTTGTAATACATATTATTTTTTCCTTGCTAAATGAAGAGCCAACATATTTCTCATTCTATAAAAACCCTCGCTAACAAAGTAGCGGGTAATAAGCTAGTTTAAATAATAAATTTAAATGTTATTTTGTTTGCTGTAGAAAGATTTTAATTTGTTTTTTCATTAACATTAATGAAAAAGTTAAAAGGAAAATTTTTTCTGTTTTCTATTTTCACAAATTTTTTTATTCCCTTTCCCTTTTTAGTACTTTTTTTCAAATGAACTTTTCCTTTTAAAATTGTATGATTAGTTATTTCATTTGATGTGTTTCATAAAGTTAAATTTTTTTAATACGATTTGTGTAAATTTGAAGGTCAAAGGACAAAATCACATACGTACATATTAAGAAATCCTTTTTAAAAAGCTTTTATCTTTTTTATAACAAGAAATTTTCAGACGGGTCTTTGGATACATAGCTTTTTTATGATTTTTAGAAAATTTCTTAAAAGCTTTCAGTTAAAGCTTTTCAAATAAAAGTTTTGTTGTAAAGGCTTTTTATTATAAGATTCTGCTTAAAAACTTTTCAGTAAATTGATTTTTATTAGAAAGATGTTGCTTAAAAACTTTTTTGAAAACTTTTATTTAAAAGCTTTTACCTAAAAGCTTTTTTTGAAAACTTTTATTTAAAAGCTTTTACCTAAAAGCTTTTTTAGAAGGCTTTTACTTAAAGCTTTTTTAGAAAGCCTTTACTTAAAAGTTTTTTTAGAAAGCTTTTACTAAAAAGCTTCTTAGAAAGCTTTTACTTAAAAGCTTTTCAGAAAGCTTTTACTTAAAAGCTTTTTTAGAACGCTTTTCTTTAAAATATTTTTTTAGAAAGCTTTTACTTAAATGCGTATTTAGAAAGATTTTACATAAAGCTTTTACTTAAAAGCTTTTTTTGAAAGCTTTTACATAAAAGCTTCTTTAGAAAGTTTCTACTTAAAACCTTTTTTAGAAAGTTTTTACTTAAAAGATTTTTTTTAAATGATCTTATTAAAAGCTTTTTATTGAAATAGTTTTCGTTGCGGATTTTCCTTTAAGCATTTAATAAAAGCTTTTCAAAAATCTTTATTTTAATGGTAAAATTTTAGTCCATAGCTTTCTATAAAAAAGCATTTAGTTAAAAGCTTTTTATAAAAAACGCCTTTAGTTAAATTCTTTTTATAAAGATCCTTTATTTGTAAGCTTTTTGCGAAAAACCCTTACTTAAAAGCTTTTTATAAATATAATTTATAATATAAATTTTAATAAAAACTTTAAGCTTTTAAATTAAGTTTTTTATTAGAAAGCTTTTAGTTGTAGGATTTTTGTAAATAATTCTTTTTAAAGTGCTTAAAAAAAACTTTAGTTGAGCTTTTATTAATATATTAGTTCAAGCTTTTTACTCAAAAAAGCTCTTAATATACCCCTTTTATTGCACAAATGTATTAATTTAAGTTTTTTTATGGAAAAAGCTTTTAATTGTAGTTTAAAAAAAGCTTTTTATTAAAGCTTATTATTTTAAGAGTTTTTAATTTCAGTTTTTTTTTAATTTAAGTTTTTAAGGCTTTCATTGCAGTATTTTATTAAAAAGATTTTGTTTAAAGCTTATTGTTATAAGAGCATTTAGTTACAGCTTCTTGTTGAAAAGCTTTTAACTGCATCCTTTTATTACAAAAGCCTTTAAATGCACACGTTTATTATAAAAGCTTTAATAATAATATTTTTATTAAAAAGGCTTTAACAAAAGCTTTTTTTTAAAAACCGTAATAAAGGCTTTTTATTAAAAAAACCGTAATAAAAGCTTTTTACAAAAAAAGCTTTAATGAAAGCTTTTTATTAAAAAAGCTTATTATTAAAAAAACTTTAATAAAAGCTTTTTATTAAAAAAGCTTATTATTAAAAAAGCTTTAATAAAAGCTTTTTATTAAAAAAGGTTTAATAAAAACTTGTTATTAAAAAACCTCAATAAAAGCTTTCTACCAAAAAGCTTTTTTCAAAAAGTTTTTTACCAAAAAGCTTTAAAAAAGCATTAGAAAAAATAGTTTATACGTTTTTTTAATAAAAAAAGCTTTAAAAAATCTTTTATTAACTTCTTTCTCCCTAAAGAAAAGAGCTCTCTGTGAGAAAAAATTATTTAAAATCAGTTCCTTAAGACAGCTTTCTTGCTTCAAACCATTTTAATGCTGTTTTTATTTGCGCCTTAATGTCTAAAGCTTCTATTGTATTTAAAGCATGTAACCTCCAGCAAAGTAATTTATTTTTTCTTTACCTACAATTGTCATAAACCCATCATCAACGGTTTATTACATTCGATAAGAAAGACGACGACACACCTCGATTTTATAGACATTTTACTTTTTTTCTTTCAATATTTATTATATTAACATTTAATGTTGTTTTCCTTATAACATTACGCAATTGTTAAGCTTTAAGGTGTAAAAATGTTCTTAAATTCATACGTGTACTTTCCCTATATGGTAGACCCACACCCCATAACAATAATACTACTCCTCCCCACTATATTTCCTGAAGTCAGAAGACTTTTTTCTTTTTAAGGGCAAAAGAAAAAAAATTTTTCTTTCAATTTCTTTATTTTGATTCAAATAATTGATTATTATCGCAAAGGGAAAAGGGGAGCAGAGAAGAAAGGAAATAAGAAACTATGTTGAACTTCTAAATAAATCAATTGCTATTAACTTTTAGGGTATTAAATGAAACAATCTATTTGGAAAATTCTATAGACAGTGAATTCTGGATGTTAGATAATAAAGCAGACTTTTAAGAGTGATTTGATTAAAGATAGTAAAGCCTAATTTTAGGTGTTAATTTAAGGAAAAAAAGTTGTTTAAAAGCTTTAAGTTTCATTTGTAAACTAAATTTAATTAAAAATTGTTAAAGTACTTTGCTAGTTGTTGTTTTCTTTTTGAGTTATCATAACAATATAGTTTTGTATTTAAATTTGATGAGTAAATTTTATTCAGCCGAAAAATCTGCAACATATGTTTGAGAATTAAGTTGAATTTCAGGCTACTGCTTTACTTGGCTTAACTACACATAAACGTACTTCTAAACATTACATTATATTAAAAATTAACATGACACTTTTCCCCACTCTACCAAAAAGAAAACTGAAAATTACTGAACCACTACTCCCTGCTCTATAGGCTACACAGTTTTCGTTTTTTTTTTTTTTGCATATTATGTCACAAGCAATTTTTGACTTAATTTGAAAAATAAACTGCAATTTTTATGAAATGATGTTAAGCTTTTGCAAATGACATGTTGTAACAGGCAACCACATAAAATTTGGCAAAAAAATAACCAACAACATACCAGCGCCTTTATCTACTGCTTTATAAACAGATTTTTTTCATAACCCTAAAGCTATGCAATAGAAATTTTTATAAACTGCATTATAAACATGTTACTCATGCAAATTAAAACCAGCACCAGCTGTGCTATAATGACTAAAATGCATCATTTGCAGCAGTATTACTATAGATAGAGGGGGAAACAGAGAGAGTGCAAGAGCGGCTAACCCTTGTTTGTGGTAGTTATTTCATATGCAGTGTTTCATATGCAATTTTTGGGGTATTTATATGTGACCCACAATTACATAATTTGTTTGTTAGTTTTAATTTCAGGGCTAAATTTTTTTTTGAACAAAATATTAAAGTCTAATTGAGTAAATAGTAAATTAATGTAAGCTGCAGACATAGAAAACTGTTAAACTACTTTTAGGCTTAAATTAAATTTAGCAGAAATTTTAGTTTTCCCTTAATACTCAACTATTTATTTTCCATTAATTGATTTTATTTTCTTTTTTTAACAATTAAAACTATTATGGTTATAAATAACTGATTTGTTGTATAAATCAAGCTGTTAAAACTTTCCCTAAATTAAATATAAATATTTGTTTAATGTATTTATCTATTATAAATTAAATATGTTTGTATTTAAGCCATAAAATAGATTAAAATTTTAAAAATAGTCATGCATTGCTACAAATATTTGAACATTTTATTTGCTTGTTAAATAAATAATAAAAAGAAATATTCAATATTAAAATTGAAAATAAAATTTTTAAACAAAATGTTGCAAAAACTCATAACAAATATTAATTAAAACCTTTAAATTTTCACCTAAAAGTATACTATAAAAATGTTAAGTTATTCGGCACAAAGGTATGCTGTATTAGTATTAGTAAGCTCAGTTGTAGTTCAGTTCTAGTTTAGCTCTAGTTCAGTAACGGAGTAAATCTAGTTCAGTTCTAGTTCTTTTTTGGTTCGGTTCTAGTTCAGTTCTAGTTCTGTTCTAGTTCAGTTCTAGTTCAGTTCTAGTTCAGTTCTAGTTCAGTTCTAGTTCAGTTCTAGTTCAGTTCTAGTTCAGTTCTAGTTCAGTTCTAGTTCAGTTCTAGTTCAGTTCTAGTTCAGTTCTAGTTCAGTTCTAGTTCAGTTCTAGTTCAGTTCTAGTTCAGTTCTAGTTCAGTTCTAGTTCTGTTCTGGTTCTGTTCTAGTTATGTTCTAGTTGTGTGCTAGTTGTATGCTAGTTGTGTTCTAGTTCAGTTCTAGTTCTGTTCTAGTTCTGTTCTAGATCTGTTCTAGTTCTGTTCTAGTTGTGTTCTAGTTCTGTTCTAGTTGTGTTCTAGTTCTGTTCTAGTTCTGTTCTAGTTCTGTTTTAGTTCTGTTCAAGTTCTGTTCTAATTCTGTTCTAGTTCTGTTCTAGTTCTGTTCTAGTTCTGTTCTAGTTCTGTTCTAGTTCTGTTCTAGTTCTGTTCTAGTTCTGTTCTAGTTCTGTTCTAGTTCTGTTCTAGTTCTGTTCTAGTTCTGTTCTAGTTCTGTTCTAGTTCTGTTCTAGTTCTGTTCTAGTTCTGTTCTAGTTCTGTTCTAGTTCTGTTCTAGTTCTGTTTTAGTTCTGTTCTAGTTCTGTTCTAGTTCTGTTCTAGTTCTGTTCTAGTTCTGTTCTAGTTCTGTTCTAGTTCTGTTCTAGTTCTGTTCTAGTTCTGTTCTAGTTCTGTTCTAGTTCTGTTCTAGTTCTGTTCTAGTTGTTCTAGTTCTGTTCTAGTTCTGTTCTGTTCTGTTCTGTTCTAGTTCTGTTCTAGTTCTGTTCTAGTTCTGTTTTAGTTCTGTTCTAGTTCTGTTCTAGTTCTGTTCTAGTTCTCTTCTAGTTCTGTTCTAGTTCTGTTCTAGTTTTGTTCTAGTTCTGTTCTAGTTCTGTCCTAGTTCTGTTCTAGTTCTGTTCTAGTTCTGTTCCAGTTCTGTTACAGTTCAGTTCTAGTTCAGTTCTAGTTCTGTTCTAGTTCTGTTCTAGTTCTGTTCATGTTCTGTTCTAGTTCTGTTCTAGTTCTGTTCTAGTTCTGTTCTAGTTCTGTTCTAGTTCTGTTCTAGTTCTGTTCTAGTTCTGTTCTAGTTCTGTTCTAGTTCTGTTCTAGTTCTGTTCTAGTTCTGTTCTAGTTCTGTTCTAGTTCTGTTCTAGTTATGTTCTAGTTCTGTTCTAGTTCTGTTCTAGTTCTGTTCTAGTTCTGTTCTAGTTCTTTTCTAGTTCTGTTCTAGTTCTAGTTCTATTCTAGTTCTATTCTAGTTCTGTTCTAGTTCTGTTTTAGTTCTGTTTTAGTTGTGTTATAGTTCTGTTCTAGTTTACTCCTAGTTCATTTTTAGTTCAGGTTTTTTCATTGAAACAAACCCTAAAAGTATGCAATTTGTATTAAATTTAACTTATTTTTTATTAATAGCTTTCACTTAAATTATATTATAATATTTATGTAAATAATCCTTTAAAATTATAAACATTTATAAAACATAAACATTATTTTTCAATTTTTTTCCTTTTTGCTGGCATACCAACAGGCGCTTTAAAAACACAACTTTCTTGTATAATGAAATTTTATAATGTGCAAATATGTGGGGCCATAAAAAAAGTTATTTTATTTGAAAAAAAAGGATGAAATATTACAACAATTTTTTCATGCATATAATGAATAAAAAATACTTTGTTTGTTTTTAATACTATTGTTCGTTATGCACAGATTATTTATTAACTATTTTGCAATATAAAAAGCATACCTTAAGGGGAGGGGGATGTTAAAAAAAAACAACAACAATAAGCATATGTAAAAGTGTCAGATAAAAACTATAGCTTTTGCAGCGATTAATTATGGTGGAAATAAAATAATTTGTAATTTAATTACAAAGTATAAGGTATAAAATGAAAATGATATTGTTTGCTTTTAGGAGTTATGTTTAAGCCATTTGAAGTGAACATACTATAGGGGTTTATGGTTGTAAATTATTATATAATGTTTGGTTCAATAGATTTTTAAGAATTTTTGTTTTATAACTCTAGAACTAAAGCCAGCTCTTATTATTTATTTAAAATTTTTATTTTATTATTTAAAATTTTCTACAGTTTTTTTTAAGCTTTTTTTCAACTTGTAACTTTTTCATATTTAAACTTCATGCTTTTCTAGTTCTCTTTTATATTTTATATATTTTTAGCTCTGTATGGTCCTTTGTGCACTTAACATTTTATGTTATTTGCTTAACGCCTTAAGCTATACACTGGTAGTTGTAGTTAAAAGTAGCAAAATAAAGCAAACAAAGTTTTGTGGTGTCAAGTAGTAGTAAAAAAAGGAGCCAAAAACCAACAGAGTAGAGAGTTGGTAGAGAATATGTTAACACTTTTTTTGGTAAATTTTTATATTTTTTAACTGTTTTTTTATTTAAGGAATTTAAATTTTAAAGAATAACTATAAAGCTTGGCATACATTAGGGCTTTTTAAGGCAAATATTAAGTCAAATGTTCACATAAATTGTAGTTTTTTAAGAGTTAATTTCTTTAAAGAAAGAACAGTGGTTTCGAGACCTCTTTATATAAGACATTTGCCTTAACATTACCAAAATACTTAAAAGCTCTCAGGCAATCATTTTTCGACCATTATTCCCCCATGAAAAAGCAGAGTTTCTTTGTCCAAGTTTTTATTCTACATATTTTTATAACATTTAACTGAAACTGAACATTTACACACATTTTTTGCTCAAAAATGTTTTTTTCTAAAATAACATTTTAGTTTTATGTTACTATAATATTTTGGTCTTTTTCCCCCCATTTACTTGAGTTCGTTCTTATTTAAATTTATGCATATAATTACCGCCAGCAGTTTATGCCAGAAATGGAAAAATTAACAACCAAATAGAAAGACAGTTTTTCCATTTGGTTATCAGTTTTTTCACTGGGTTTTTTAAATATGCAAAATGACATTAACATCCATTAAATAGACAACTGCTAAAAAAAAGTCAGAAAATTTATGTAAAAAAAAAAATAAAAAAACATAAAACTTAAAATGGGAAATACAAGACAAAGTAATTAAATAGTTTTTCCATAAAGGAATTAAATAGAGAAAATGGAAAACTATAAAATTGTCATTAAATGCCTTAAAGTAGGCTTTAATTTTTAACCAAATGTTTTTCACAAGTACGCAGCATTTAATAAAACTTAATAAGTTAAGTTTATAGGTATAAGCCTAAAAGTATAATTTGTTTTTAAATTCTAAGTTTAGTTTATTTCCAGTTCAGTTTTAGTTAAGTTCTAGATCAGTTCTAATTCAGTTCTAGTTCAGTTCTAGTTCAGTTCTAGTTCAGTTCTAGTTCAATTCTAGTTCAGTTCTAGTTCAGTTCTAGTTCAGTTCTAGTTCAGTTCTAGTTCAGTTCTAGTTCAGTTCTAGTTCAGTTCTAGTTCAGTTCTAGTTCAGTTCTAGTTCAGTTATAGTTTAGTTCTAGTTCAGTTCTAGTACAGTTCCAGTTCAGTTCTAGTTCAGTTCAAGTTCAGTTCTAGTTCAGTTCTAGTTCAGTTCTAGTTCAGTTCTAGTTCAGTTCTAGTTCAGTTCTAGTTCAGTTCTGTTCTAGTTCTAGTTCTAGTTCTAGTTCTGTTCTAGTTCTGTTCTAGTTCTGTTCTAGTTCTGTTCTAGTTCTGTTCTAGTTCTGTTCTAGTTCTGTTCTAGTTCTGTTCTAGTTCTGTTCTAGTTCTGTTCTAGTTCTGTTCTAGTTCTATTCTAGTTCTGTTCTAGTTCTGTTTCTAGTTTCTATTCTAGTTCTGTTCTAGTTCTGTTCTAGTTCTGTTCTAGTTCTGTTCTAGTTCTGTTCTAGTTCTGTTCTAGTTCTGTTCTAGTTCTGTTCTAGTTCTGTTCTAGTTATGTTCTAGTTCTGTTCTAGTTCTGTTCTAGTTCTGTTCTAGTTCTGTTCTAGTTCTGTTCTAGTTCTGTTCTAGTTCTGTTCTAGTTCTGTTCTAGTTCTGTTCAGTTCTGTTCTAGTTCTGTTCTAGTTCTGTTCTAGTTCTGTTCTAGTTCTGTTCTAGTTCTGTTCTAGTTATGTTCTAGTTCTGTTCTAGTTCTGTTCTAGTTCTGTTCTAGTTCTGTTCTAGTTCTGTTCTAGTTCTGTTCTAGTTCTGTTCTAGTTCTGTTCTAGTTCTGTTCTAGTTCTGTTCTAGTTCTGTTCTAGTTCTGTTCTAGTTCTGTTCTAGTTCTGTTCTAGTTCTAGTTCTAGTTCTAGTTCTGTTCTAGTTCTGTTCTAGTTCTATTCTAGTTCTGTTCTAGTTCTGTTCTAGTTCTGTTCTAGTTCTGTTCTAGTTCTGTTCTAGTTCTGTTCTAGTTCTGTTCTAGTTCTGTTCTAGTTATGTTCTAGTTCTGTTCTAGTTCTGTTCTAGTTCTGTTCTAGTTCAGTTCTAGTTCAGTTCTAGTTCAGTTCTAGTTCTGTTCTAGTTCTGTTTTAGTTCTGTTCTAGTTCTGTTCTAGTTCTGTTCTAGTTCTGTTCTAGTTCTGTTCTAGTTCTGTTCTAGTTCTGTTCTAGTTCTGTTCTAGTTCTAGTTCTAGTTCTGTTCTAGTTCTGTTCTAGTTCTAGTTCTAGTTCTGTTCTAGTTCTGTTCTGTTCTAGTTCTGTTCTGTTCTAGTTCTGTTCTGTTCTAGTTCTAGTTCTGTTCTAGTTCTGTTCTAGTTCTGTTCTAGTTCTGTTCTAGTTCTGTTCTAGTTCTGATCTAGTTCTGTTCTAGTGCTAGCTCAATACAAATCTAAAGTTATTTACTTAAAAGCATACTTTAATTACTGCAACAAATGTCACAAGCTAAAATATGCATTGATTTTGATTGCTTGTAGTTTACTAACCTTAAAGTATGCTATGCTTTATTTAAAAAAAAATTTATTCATTTTCTTTCGTTTGTCTTGCATTTGTTTAAGTTATTTCAAGTCAAAGTATGCTTGACATTTTCCCTAACATATTTACCAAGTATTCAATGATTTTTATTTACTGTCTGATTCTGAAAGTATACATAGCTGTTAATACATAGTACATACCTCAAAGTATGCTTTAGAATTTGAATTTCATTTTATTTACAGATTACATGTTATATTTATTCGATTTGTTAACAGTTACAAGTCTAGATGTGTTAATATTTATGCATTGCAAGTGTTTAGTAGTAGTTAAAGGTATTCTTTTGATTTGTAACTTAAATATGTCCTCAATGTATGCTTTACTTTTAAATTTCTTTATGTTATTTTTAGTTAAGAGTTGTTTTAACACCTTGAAATGATTTAAATATCTATATGACCCTTATTGAAATGTTCTTTAACGTTTTGATAGGGTTTAATGCTATTTCTCCTAAAAGCAGGCTTTATTTTTGATTGCTTGCTTCAAATTCTGCTTTTCTTATATATTTTGTGATATGTAATTTCCTTTAGTATTTGACTTTGATTTCTTTAAAATATGCATTGATTTTTTTATTATAGGTTATTGACTTTTTTTCTGTTAACAAACTGTCTGCTATTTTAGCTTGATTTTTGTTTAAAAAATCAGTGATTATTAATGCTGATTGGCATTTAGTTCTGTTTGGTTTTTTAATTGGCCCTAAAGTAGACTTTAGTAGCTTTAGATTAAAGTAAAATGATTTAAACGACCAAGTTCAAACTTTGGCCCTAAAGTAGACTTTAGTTAAAGTAAAAAATTTTAAATGTTGAAGTAGAAACATCGATTCTTTCAAGTTTTCTTAAAATATTAATGATTTGTTTTCAAAAGTCTGCAACATGTTGAGGGTTTTAATTAAGTTTTTAGAGCAATTTGGAGTTTTGTTTATGTTTTTATGTGGCCTTGAAGTAGGCTTTAGATTTTGTTAGCTGTTTAAAGTAACAAGTTGTTTAAAGAAAAATGTTTAAAAAATTCTTGATTATTGCCTATGTTTAGGAGATTTTTAAATTCAAATCAATTTAATCCTTAAAATAGGCTATAGTTTTTAAAGTTAAGCAAATATTAAGCTTTAAATGTAAATTTAATATAAAATTTAACTAGTTTTTAAGTTATTTAACTTTTTGCTCTACAAATATAAACAAATTTAAAACTATTTGCCTTAAAATAGGCAACATTTTCTTATACTTAAACAAAATTGTTGCCCCTATTATCTTATTTATAAAATATATTTTCTAAAAAAGCTAATTTTCAGCCTTTAGCTATTTGGGGTTTTTGTATTTTTCTTTGGCTTTTATTATTCTATTCTATTTGTCTGTTGGAAAAAAAAACCTTTAAAAAAGTGTTTGTCTAGGCTGTCTCTCTAGCTTTTGTTATTTTAATGAAATTTAAATATTTTCTAATGCTTATTTCACGCCTTTGTGTTATAGAACTAAAATTGTTTGGGTTAAAAGTTAAACTCACACATATGTCTTCTATTTGCTTTAGTGCTCCTTAAAGTAGGCAAATATTCTTAAATAAATACAGAGCCTAATCAATTATTCACTTATTTATCTATTTGGCTTACATTTTAAAGATATTACGCCTTTAAAATTCTATCCATACAATAAAATCTAAAGAAAGAAAATTTTACTTAACAGTAAATATTTTATGGTCTGGCAGTCTTCTATTAAGAAAAAAAAGAAGCAGCAATAACAAAACAGAAAATAATCAATAGGATTTTAAAGCCAGCAGGCATACGAACAAAATAACTATGAGAAATTGTAAAAATTGAAAATAATTTATAAAGAAATGGTAATGTAATAGGCAGCCATAGATTTCAGTTAAATGAAACAGAATTAAAGCCTAATTTTGGGCGTAAAGGACAAATAGTTCATACCAATAGGCCGGCATGTGAAGAGTATTAAAAGAAACCTTAGTAACTAATAAAATAAATTCAAAATATCTAAAAAGTAAAGCATAATTTCAGGAGATTTTTAAACAAAGGAACTACTGCCTATTTTAAGGCACCTATTTTTAACTAAAACCAGTTATCACTGAGCACTTTATTTACGAAAACCCTTTAAGCCTTGAACCCCTTAATAACTACCACATAAATTTATAAAAAAATCTAAAAAATCTATTTTAAATTTAAAAGCTTCTAAAATCACTTTTTGGTCATCAAAAACCATTAAAATCAAAACCTGTTTTAGCATTTTTTTTCAGGCTTGAATTGTTTAATCTCTATTTCCGTTTTTTTGCCCCTCCCCCACTCCCTCTAAACAAAATAACCCAACTGCATATTAATCTCTTCCTAAAGTTATTTTTATCTTTTAAATATGAAAAAAAAACAACAACAAAATGCAATATGTACAACATGTTATTTATTTGAAAAAGTCAACCATGCAAAACACCCCCTTTAGTTCAAGTGTAACTGGTAATTTATGGTTGTTTTTTTTTTTGTCTGTATGGGCCCTCTAACATGTGAGGTGGAACAGATACTACAGACATATTTTCTGCTAAATAAAATCAATTGAAAATGCAACAGTTTGGGCTAAAGCAGACAATTTTCGAATATTGACAACAACAACAAAATTCTGGGAAATTTAAAAAGGAACATTTTGCAGGAGATAATTTAAGAGAATTTCTTTCTAGTTCAGTTTTAGTTTAGTTCTAGTTGAGTTCTAGTTTAGTTCTAGTTCAGTTTTAGTTCTGTTATAGTTCTGTTCAAGTTCAGTTCTAGTTCAGTTCTAGCTCAGTTCTAGTTCAGTTCTAGCTCAGTTCTAGTTCAGTTCTAGTTCTGTTCTAGTTCAGTTCTAGTTCAGTTCTAGTTCAGTTCTAGTTCAGTTCTAGTTCAGTTCTAGTTCACTTCTAGTTCAGTTCTAGTTCAGTTTTAGTTTAGTTCTAGTTGAGTTCTAGTTTAGTTCTAGCTCAGTTTTAGTTCTGTTCTAGTTCTGTTCAAGTTCAGTTCTAGTTCAGTTCTAGCTCAGTTGTAGTTCAGTTCTAGTTCTGTTCTAGTTCAGTTCTAGTTCTGTTCTAGTTCTGTTCTAGTTCTGTTCTAGTTCTGTTCTAGTTCTGTTCTAGTTCTGTTCTAGTTCTGTTCTAGTTCTGTTCTAGTTCTGTTCTAGTTCTGTTCTAGTTCTGTTCTAGTTCTGTTCTAGTTCTGTTCTAGTTCTGTTCTAGTTCTGTTCTAGTTCTGTTCTAGTTCTGTTCTAGTTCTGTTCTAGTTCTGTTCTAGTTAAGTTCTAGTTCAGTTCTAGTTCAGTTCTAGTTCAGTTCTAATTCAGTTCTAGTTCAGTTCTAGTTCAGTTCTAGTTCAGTTCTAGTTCAGTTCTAGTTCAGTTCTAGTTCAGTTCTAGTTCAGTTCTAGTTCAGTTCAAGTTCAGTTCTAGTTCAGTTCTAGTTCAGCTCTAGTTCAGTTCTAGTTCAGTTCTAGTTCAGTTCTAGTTCAGTTCTAGTTCAGTTCTATTTCAGTTATAGTTCAGTTCTAGACTATATCCATTCAATTAGAAATGTATTCATCAATTTAATGTAGAAATTTCTGTTTATTTTCTTGTTTAAACAATTTTTTATAAATTAAACACAAATATTAATAAAAAAACATAACAAAGCGCCTGAAAATATGCAAATTTTGTGAACCTAAAGTTCATTGCTTTCTGTTTTAATAAAAAAATAACATAAAATTTATTTATATTGAATATTTATTCTTAATATTAATTATACATAATTTGATTGATTTGTTTTTTATTAGGAAACGAAAACAAATTTCTAAATTATTTAGGGTGAATATGTAAATTTTGTTTTTTGTTAAGAGCCTTAAATTATGCTTTATTTAATAACAACAGATGTTATTATTGTAAGCATTTCTTGGCACAAATTAACACTAAATTTATTAATTTATGGACGGTCCTTTAAAGGAAAATATTTATAAGATTTTGTTAAAGATTGTAAAAATTATTTATATAAAGCTGGGCTGTAGCCTAAAAATAGTCTTGGGGTTGTGTTATTTTTATTAAATTTATTTAAGAATTTCTTGTTAAGAAGATAATTGCATAATTTAGGCGAAAGTTGGCCTAAAGAATGAATGTTTATTAAGGGACATAAACGAGTTTTCTTTATAATATACAAATAATGAAATTTTCCGTAAAATATTTTATGTAATAAACAAAAGACTTAACATGTTGTTGACATTTATAATTTAAACTCCCCTAAGTATACTTTATATTTTTCTATTAAATGTTTTAAATTTATTTAAGAACCTATCTATTACAAACCCCTTTTTTATTTGCAAATATGTTTTCGTTTTAATTTATTTCACATTTCAATTTAGTTGTTCATTAATTATTTATTATTTTTTAATTTACAATTTTTTTTGTTGTTAACATATTAATCCTTAACATATGCTGTATAAATTGTAATGATTTTCATTATTTCCTGTGTTTTGCTTTTAACCACATTTTATGTTTTAACAAATATCTTAAGCCCTTAAGCTGACTTTAATAATTTATAACATTTAAATGAAAAAATAAAATAAAACTCCTTAAAGTATGCTTTAAATTTTTTATTATTTCCCTAAGTGTTGTTTTTAATTTCCTTTTAATAACTTTTTTGGTTATTATTCTTAAAAAAAAAACATTAATGTTTTCATTATTTTAAAGCCAAAGACAGCAAATGTTAATATTTCGACCACAAAATTTATTACTTAGCCTTAAAGTATGCTAAATAATAGAAAAGAGTAAAAGTTTTTTCTGGTTTGTAACATCAAAAGCCAAACAAAAAAGACAAATTTTAAAAGTTTACTGGTAAAAGTTAAAAATGGAAAGTTAAAAAGGAAGTCGAGAAGGAACAAACCCGAAGTTATTAAAAAAATCATAAAAAAAGTGTTAAAAACTGTTTAAACAGCAATTTTTTAATAATTTATTTATAACGAAACTTAATTTTTGCTAAAATGACAAACCAACTTTACAAACATCAACTACCAGCCACCTTAAAGTAGGCTTCACTTCTTTCTTTTGGTGGTTTTCGAAAAAAAAACACAAAAACTTTATAAATAAAACTTAAGTAAAATATTGTAACACTTGCTCAACATTTTTGTATATAAATAGAAAAAAAATCTGCAAAGAAATTAAAAAAAAAACTTTCCAAAACTAACAATAGCAAGTTAAATTTGTAGTAATTAAAAAAAACATCCATCTGTGTACAGATGAAGGAAGTAAAAAAAAAAAATTAAAAAAGTATTATGTTTGCCGAGAGAAAAAAAGTTTTGTGTAAAACTATATAATTTATAAAGTTTTTTTTATGGAAAAAATTGAAAAGCTAAATAGGAGTAAAAAAATGATAAAAAGCAATAAAGTTGATATCAAGTTAAAAAAAATATTAAAATAACAAAGAAATCAAAGCAAATTGATTTAAGTTGAAAAAAAGGAAACTTTAAATTTAGTTTTCCTAGAAAAACTATTAATTTTGTGGTTAAAAATAGTTTAATTTTGTAAAGATAAACGATTGAACACAGATTAATAAACAAACCCACCTAAAAGTATGCTTTAATATGTACTTTAAATATAGAGTTTTCTAGAACAGAACTAGAACAGAAATAGAACAGAACAGAACTAGAACAGAACTAGAACAGAACTAGAACAGAACTAGAACAGAACTAGAACAGAACTAGAACAGAACTAGAACAGAACTAGAACAGAACTAGAACAGAACTAGAACAGAACTAGAACAGAACTAGAACAGAACAGAACTAGAACAAAACTAGAACAGAACTAGAACAGAACAGAACAGAACAGAACTAGAACAGAACTAGAACAGAACTAGAACAGAACTGGAACAGAACTAGAACAGAACTAGAACAGAACTAGAACAGAACTAGAACAGAACTAGAACAGAACTAGACTAGTTCTGTTCTAGTTCTGTTCTAGTTGTGTTCTAGTTCTGTTCTAGTTCTGTTCTAGTGCTGTTCTAGTTCTGTTCTAGTTCTGTTCTAGTTCTGTTCTAGTTCTGTTCTAGTTCTGTTCTAGTTCTGTTCTAGTTCTGTTCTAGTTCTGTTCAAGATCTGTTCTAGTTCTGTTCTAGTTCTATTCTAGTTGTGTTCTAGTTGTGTTCTGGTTGTGTTCTAGTTCTGTTCTAGTTCTGTTCCAGTTCTGTTCTAGTTCTGTTCTAGTTCTGTTCTAGTTCTGTTCTAGTTCTGTTCTAGTTCTGTTCTAGTTCTGTTCTAGTTCTGTTCTAGTTCTGTTCTAGTTCTGTTCTAGTTCTGTTCTGTTCTAGTTCTGTTCTAGTTCTGTTCTAGTTCTGTTCTAGTTCTGTTCTAGTTCTGTTCTAGTTCTGTTCTGTTCTAGTTCTGTTCTGTTCTGTTCTGTTCTAGTTCTGTTCTGTTCTAGTTTGTTCTAGTTCTGTTCTGTTCTAGTTCTGTTCTAGTTCTGTTCTAGTTCTGTTCTAGTTCTGTTCTAGTTCTGTTCTAGTTCTGTTCTAGTTCTGTTCTAGTTCTGTTCTAGTTCTGTTCTAGTTCTGTTCTAGTTCTGTTCTAGTTCTGTTCTAGTTCTGTTCTAGTTCTGTTCTAGTTCTGTTCTAGTTCTGTTCTAGTTCTGTTCTAGTTCTGTTCTAGTTCTGTTCTAGTTCTGTTCTAGTTCTGTTCTAGTTCTGTTCTAGTTCTGTTCTAGTTCTGTTCTAGTTCTGTTCTAGTTCTGTTCTAGTTCTGTTCTAGTTCTGTTCTAGTTCTGTTCTAGTTGTGTTCTAGTTCTGTTCTAGTTCTGTTCTAGTGCTGTTCTAGTTCTGTTCTAGTTCTGTTCTAGTTCTGTTCTAGTTCTGTTCTAGTTCTGTTCTAGTTCTGTTCAAGATCTGTTCTAGACTAGTTCTGTTCTAGTTGTTCTAGTTCTGTTCTAGTTCTGTTCTAGTTCTGTTCTAGTTCTGTTCTAGTTCTGTTCTAGTTGTGTTCTAGTTCTGTTCTAGTTCTGTTCTAGTGCTGTTCTAGTTCTGTTCTAGTTCTGTTCTAGTTCTGTTCTAGTTCTGTTCAAGATCTGTTCTAGTTCTGTTCTAGTTCTATTCTAGTTGTGTTCTAGTTGTGTTCTGGTTGTGTTCTGGTTGTGTTCTAGTTCTGTTCTAGTTCTGTTCCAGTTCTGTTCTAGTTCTGTTCTAGTTCTGTTCTAGTTCTGTTCTAGTTCTGTTCAAGATCTGTTCTAGTTCTGTTCTAGTTGTGTTCTGGTTGTGTTCTAGTTCTGTTCTAGTTCTGTTCTAGTTCTGTTCTAGTTCTGTTCTAGTTCTGTTCTAGTTCTGTTCTAGTTCTGTTCTAGTTCTGTTCTAGTTCTGTTCTAGTTCTGTTCTAGTTCTGTTCTGTTCTAGTTCTGTTCTAGTTCTGTAACAGAACTAGAACTAGAACAGAACTAGAACAGAACTAGAACAGAACTAGATCAGAACTAGAACAGAACTGGAACAGAACTAGAACAGAACTAGAAAAGAACTAGAACAGAACTGGAACAGAACTTGAACAGAACTAGAACTTAACCAGAACTTAACCAGAACTAGAACAGTACTAGAACAGAGCTAGAATAGAACTAGAACAGAACTAGAAGAGATCTGAGGCAGAACTAGAACTGAAGTAGAACTTAGCTGGAACTGGACTAGAACTGAATTAGAAACCAATTAAAAATGAACTAGAACTGAACAGCAATAGAACTAGAGTTCTAGTTCAATTCAAGTTCAGTTCTGGTATAATTCTAGTTCATTTTTAGTTTAGTTCAAGAAATTTAATTTTCATAATTTCTAACTTTAATTACATTAGCTATATTAAGAGCTGTTCTCCAAGAATAAGCCCTAGACATCATATATAGTTTTTTGAACCTTTTGCAAAAGCTAAAGAAACAATATAGTTTCTCATAATTTTTCCCCATTTTACATTATTGCCGGCATAAAAATATGTAATGCTTAGAATAAGACTACAAATATGAGTATATGTAGGTAAAGTTACATTAGGTTTTTATAACTACTGCCTTACCAAGAAAGTAAGAAAAAATCACAGTAGAATCGGGAAGGTTGCATAAAACATAGTATTGAAGTCAATATTTTTTCTATAACATCCAGGATAACTTAAGAAAAGTCTCACCCATTGTAAATCTTTTAGCTTAATTAAGTTTCTACTGTTTAGTTAAGTTATATTACATATTTTATTTTAGTACGTGTTATATATCTGTAACGTTTTGAAGTAATAATAGCTACAACATAAGTGTAAGCTTAAATATAAGAAAAAAAATACTACAACACTTGAAACTTTAGTCATTGAAAACAAAATGGCAATAAATTATAAAGAAGTTTTTTTTTTTTTTGGTTGAACCTTTATGGCAGCAAAAAAGTTACACTTATTAAAACAATTTTTTAAAAGTTATTAAAGAATTACTTTAAAAAAAATAAAGAAAATTTATTTAAGTTTATGTCATAATAATAATTGTTGCCGACTTGTTTTTTATCATAACTTTGGTAAATTTTGAAAGTTTTGAAAAAATTTTTTAACAAATTTTTCTCTTTAACATAAAGTTTATTTTAGTGAAAAAATGAGTTAAAAATTTTTCATAGATTTTGAGTAATCAAGGTTTTAAAATGAAATTTTTTTAAAAATTTGAAAAATTAAAAAATTAAATTTTTGTAAAATTTTCTCTTTGGTTAAAAAAAATAGTTCAATTTTATATTATTGTCTAGAACAATTTCATATTAGTTAATATTTTATAATTTTTATGAAAAATTTTTTCAAAATTTTTTATTTTTTAAAAATTTTTTATTTTTTAAAAATGTATCGAGTTTTTAACTAAAAATTTTATATTTTGTAAATGAAAATTTGTTCCTTTTTATAGTGTTGTCAGAAAAATTTTCTAATTATGATTATATTTTTAAATTTTTATGAAAAATTTCAAAATTTTTCGAAATATTTGAAATTTTTTAAATTTTTTTTTAAATTTCAAAATTTTTTTTCTTAATTTTTTTTTTGGAAAACTATCAACTTGAAATCACTTTAAATACCATTTTAATTTAATTTCAGAAATAAAAAAGAAAAATTTTGAATCAAAAATTTAAAAAAAAAAAATTTTTGTTTCAGTTTTTTTTTTTGTCCGTTTGACATAATTTTTGTCATAACTTGGATAATATTCAAACCATTTTAAAAATTTTGCTCTTAAAATTTTTTCAACAACTTAAAGTTTGTTATAATGAAGAAATCAACTAAAAATATTTTATAGATTTTAAGTAATCAAGGTTTAAAAACCAAATTTATTTCAAGTTAAATAATTTAAAATTTGAAATTTTCAAAAATTTTTTAAATTTTTTTTTTTTAGAAATGTATTGTTTTCTAATGAAGTATAACATTTTATAAAAGTTTTCTCTTTTAACTTTATTTTTCTCTAGATTTTAATAAATTTTTGTTATTTAATTTTATAATTAATTATACATTTTTTTCACCCTCAATATTTTCACACACAATTTTTCATTGAATTAATTTAAGATAAAACTTACAGTTTCATATTTCATTTAAGTTGCTTTTGTTTTACAACATCATCATCATCATCTTCTTCATAAATTATGCCAAACTTACGAAAACAATATATGAAAAAAAAAAGTTTCAATTTTGAAAAAATTTTCAAATTTTCACACGCTAAACAATGCGAAATTGTGTAGTAACTATAAAAACACTAACAAAAATATTAAACAAATAACAATTAACATGCTTATGAAGTACATACTACAATTACAATTCCCCTTAATTAAAAAATTTTAGTTGAAAATTTTTAATTTTATTAAAAAAAACTGTATATGAAGACTTGTAATGATAAATATGTATATGACAGCCATAGAGTCAGTTTGTGTGTGAGTTTTTATTGTGCAGGAACTAATAATTCCAAAATGCGTTCACACTATTCTATATGAACGTGTGGTGAAGTGAACATGCAATCGTCGAAGTGTAACGTCTGATTATTATGATGTAAAGATTTGAAGGGTCGTTTTGGGTTGTTTGGGTTTTGAATTCAATACGTTTATGTTGTACACGAAATGATTTTTAGTGGAAATTTTTGGAAAATTACCGGATATTAAAATTACAAAATTTTTAAGGTTTGAAGGGGGATGGATAATAGAAAGAGATAATAGATTTATTAAAATCTATAAAAAAAGACAACTGTTGCTTGAGAGAAGTTAAATCAATCCATAGAACTTTGATGATATGTTCCCATTTTTGAATTCACAAAATAAGTCTTTAACAAAGTCTTCTTGCTTTAAAAGTAGTTTTCTTGTAATATTCGTTTCACTATATCCCCCCTTTTCTCCTTCCCTATATAACTATCTTGTAAAGTATGTACTTCCCTTTTAATAACTTCATGCTATAAGATCTTTACAAAAATATCTTTAATTTATACTTTTTTTATAAAAAAAAATTGAGATTTTTTTCTTCATTTATGTAAATGCGTAAAAAAAGTACATGATGGTATGTAGGAACACGTACGTTTACACATTTATTGTTATTATTTTACTTTAAAGAATTGTGTAAAAAAAAAGAATTCTGCATTTAATAATAATGATGGAAGAATGAAATGAAAGAAATGAAAGAAAGAAACAAGATTTAAAGCATAAATCGAGGGTTAAAGTGGGAATTGTCTTTAAATAGTTTGAAAACTTAAGCAGAGAGCAATACAATGTTTTGAGCGAAACGAGAGTATCATGTCATCATACTGAGCTTTATTGTCATTTAAGTATAATAAAGCTTTTGCCGTACTTGATAATAAAGCTTTTGTCGCACTAGGTAAGCAGTACTGCTTACTTGTCAAGTAGTATGGCCTAATTTTTAATTTAAAAGCTCAAAGCATTATTTATATAGAAAACAGAGGTCAAAGCTTTGTTACTTCTTTACAGCTAAACTGCATAGAGACAATAAAGTTTAAAGCTTTTTTTGCACTTTATAAAGCAGAGAGTAAAGCTAAAGAGCAATGCATTATTTTGAGCGAAACGAGAGTATTATGTCATCATACTGAGCTTTATTGTCATTTAAGTATCAAATGCATTCAAAGCTTAGTATTTTAATAAAGCTTTTGTAGCACTAGGTAAGCAGTACTACTTACTTGTCAAGTAATATGGCCTAATTTTAATTTAAAAGCTCTTTTTTATATGTAGAAAACATTGTTCAAAGCTTTGTTACTTCTTTACACCTAAACTGCATAGAGACAATAAAGTTTAAAGTTTTTTTTTCACTTTATAAAGCAGAGAGAAAAGTTAAAGAGAAATGCAATGTTTTGAGCGAAACGAGAGTATCATGTCCACATACTGAGCTTTATTGTCATTTAAGTAACAAACGCTTTCAAAGCTTAGTATGTTAATAAAGCTTTTGTCGCACTAGGTAAGCAGTACTGCTTACTTGTCAAATAGTATGGCCTAATTTTTAATTTAAAAGCCCTTTTTCTATATAGAAAACAACATTGAAAGCTTTATTACTTCTTGACAGATAACTGCATAGTTTAAAGCTTTTTTCCCTCTGAGTATGCACTTTTCTTTATAATAATAACAAAATTCAGAGTTTTCGTTACTCTTTATAGAGACAACAAAGTTCTCTTTCTCCTTAATAAGTTATAAATGTTCAGAGCTTTTTGCCCCTTTAAAAGCAACAGTTTTCGAGCTTTCTTTGTTTAGCTTTCTTTTCTCTGCATTAAGACAACAAATTTAGCTTTTTCTCTTCATAAAGACAAAGTGGTTCAGAGCTTTTTGTCTCCCCTTTAAACGAAACATTTCTTGGGCTTTATTTTTTTAGTTTGTAGTTATTAAAGCTTTATTTTCTTTGCATTGAGTCACCAAAACTTAGACCTTTCTTTTCCCCTTTAGAAGAACAAACAAGTTTAGAGCTTTTTTCGAGCTTTATTTTCTTTGTTTGGGGTCATCAAAGATTAATTTTCCCTACACTGAGTCAACAAAGTTTTGTTGCTGCAATGAGACTACAAAGTTTTAAACTTTCTTTTCTCTTTCATAAAAGTTCTGAACTTTTTTCTTTAAAGGCAGCAGTTCTCAAACTTTCTATTCTTTGTTTAGATTTATCAAAGCTTTCTTTTCTCTATATTAAAACAACTAAGATTTAATCTTTCTTATCCCTTTATAAAAACAAATAAGTTCAGAGCTTTTTGTCTCTTTATTTAAAGGTCTACGAGCTTTATTTTCGTTGTTTAGAGTCTATAAAGCTTTATTTTTCTTTATTTTCTCTGCACTAAGGCAACAAAGTTTTAATTTTTCTTTTTAAAAGAAAAGTTCTGAACTTTTCCCCCCCATTTAAAGTTAACAGTTCTCGAGCTTTCTTTTGTTTGTTTGGATTTACCAAAGCTTTCTTTTGCCCTGCAATGAGACAACAAAACTTTGATTTAAAAGCAACAGTTTTTAAGCTTTCTTTGTTTTTAGCTATTAAAGCTTTCTTTTCCCTGCAATAAGGTAATAAGGCAACAAAGCTCAGAGCTTACTCTTCTCTGTATAGATACAACTATTCCTTGATCTTTCTTTTCGCTTCATAAAGACTATAAAGTTAAATTGAATTCTCTCTATAGAAACAGCAAAGGTTAGATCATTAGCTTTCTTATATAGTGACGACAAAGCTTAGAGTGTAACTATCTCGGTATGGAGACTATAAAGCTTAGAGTCGATAAAGTTTAGAGACAATACAACTATATTTTTACCTGCCACAAAGCTCTCAACAAGAGAGCCAAGAGTATAAGTTAGAGTTTAATCAAGAGCTTTTAACTTCTACATAATACTACAGACTTAATAAGCAATATAACTGTTAAGCTTACTTAATAACTTATCAGGTAATGGCTAACGCTTATTTGCTAACTATTTAGTAACTACTTTAAACAACTGATTTATAAAGAGAGTTTCAATGAAAGCTTAATAAACTTTTATTAGTTATAAACCACAAAATTTTGATTATAAAGGGATCTATGGCTGACTGCCTTCTTTCCCCTCTTGTTTTTGAAAAACCAAGTACTAAATACTTTAAATTATGGGTGTGTTTTACACAAAATTATTTAAAACATAATTTAAAGAACTTACACTGTTTAACTATATAAAACACACAAATTCCTCTACTCTTACCCATTACAGCCCCCTTTCTTTTGGTTGTTAAACACAATCAATATTTAAAGGCTTATAAAACAAAAAACAAGCCCCTATAGACATTTTTTTTATAAATAAACCCCTTTTTTTCTTCAAATCTTCCATATAGGCAAACAAAAAGCAAGATATGAACTTATATTTAGTTGAACAACAAAAAAAAAAATGAACTTTTTTGAAATTGTGTGTTCTGGCTGAATAAACCGGATACATCTTCTTAAACAGTTTTTTTTATAAAACATTTAAATATTGTATTGAACAGTTTTTTTCTTTGTGGGTTTCAACAAAATTTTTATCATAATCAATTGTTTTGAACAATAAGGTAGTTGATTTCTTTTGTTGTTGCCTTTTTATACAAAAAATGTTATATAAAAGAAATTCTTAGAAATTTTTCCATAAAAAAAAAACTAAAAAAATTTCTTTTAAACTTTTTATAAAGCTTTATTTTAATATTTCCCTCTTTTTTTTGTAGATGCTAAAACACGTACAAATCTCACCTTTACGCAATCGTTCAGATTCCGTTTCCATGCGTTCCAGTACCTCTTGTGCCTCTTCTATGTGTGGCAGCCCCGAGCCGCCCAGCGATTTACAAAGAACACCATCACGAGCCAGCAGTTATTCTAGTTTAAATGAACAATTGCCTCAGGTAAGTTTTTGGAAATGGTAACCGAGTTATTTTGGACAAAAAATAATAGAAATATTTCTTCTCTTGCAGACAACTATTAAAGTATTTACCAGCTGTTTGAAAATTGACATTGAATATAAGACCTTGGGCATACAGTGGGATACCACTAGCAAGGATGTTATTATGCAGTTATTGAGACGGTAAGTTGAGAGTAAAGGGAAAGAAAACTAGATCTAGGGCACGAACACTATACACCAGAACACCAGACTATAGACTATACTACAGTCCAGACTATAGATCATTCTATAGTCCAGACTATAGACTATACTATAGTCCAGACTATAGACTATACTATAGTCCAGACTATAGACTATAGTTCAGACTAAAGACTATCTATAGTCATGCCCATAGACTATACTATAGTCAGGACTATAGGCTATTCTTCTGTCCAGACTATAGACTATTCTATAGTCCAGACTATAGACTATTCTATAGTACAGACTATAGACTATTCTATAGTACAAACTATAGACTGTTCTATAGTACAGACTATAGACTATTCTATAGTCCAGACTATAGACTATTCTATAGTCCAGACTATAGACTATTCTATAGTCCAGACTATAGACTATCTATAGTCCAGACTATATACTATTCTAAAGTCCAAACTGTAGACTATTCTATAGTCCAGACTATGGACTATTCTATAGTCCAGACTATAGACTATTCTCTAGTCCAGACTATTCTATAGTCCAGGCTATAGAATATGCTATAGTCCAGACTATAGACTATTCTATAGTCCAGACTATAAACTATTCTATAGTCCAGACTATAGACTATTCTATAGTCCAGACTGTAGACTATTCTATAGTCCAGACTATAGTCTATTCTATAGTCCAGAATATAGACTATTCTATAGATCAGATTATAGACTATTCTACAGTCCAGCCTATAGACTATTCTATAGTTCATACTATAGACTACAGTCCATACTATAGACTATTCTATAGTCCAGACTATAGACTATTCTATAGTCCAGTCTATATACCATTCTATAGTTCAGACTTTAGACTTATTCAATAGTCCAGACTATAGACTATTCTATAGTCCAGACTATAGACTATTCTATAGTCCAGACTATAGACTATTCTATAGTCCAGACTATAGACTATTCTATAGTCCAGACTATAGACTTTTCTATAGTCCAGACTATAGACTATTCTATAGTCCAGACTATTCTATAGTCCAGACTATTCTATAGTCCAGACTATAGATTATTCTATAGTCCAGACTATAGATTATTCTATAGTCCAGACTATAGACTATTCTATAGTCCAGACTATAGACTATTCTATAGTCCAGACTATAGACTATTCTACAGTCCAGACTATATACAATTCTATAGTCCATCCTATAGACTATTCTATAGTCCACCCTATAGACTATTCTATAGTCCAGACTATAGTTTATTTTATAGTCCAGAATATAGATTAATCTATAGTCCAGACTATAGATTATTCTATAGTCCAGACTATAGATTATTCAATAGTTCAGACTATAGAAGATTCTATAGTTCAGACTATAGATTATTCTATAGTTCAGGCTATAATTGTTCTATTGTCCAAAATATAGACTATTCTATAGTTCAGACTAATAGGTTTTCTCAAATACATCTCTCTTAAGTTGTGAAAAACAAATTTAAACCGATTTTTTAACTCTTCCTACTTTTTCAGCTTAAAAATGCGCCATCGTGATCCCCGTTTATTTTACTTATCCATGGAGGTTTCTGTAAGACGAGCTGGTGTTAAAACGATTTTGGTTTTAGATGAAGATACCCGACCCGCCATATTGCAAGCTTGTCATCCTAAAGGCGAGTCTCGCTTCTGTTTACAACTCAAACCGGGTGGTCTTATACGAGTTCACACCTCAGCCTTGCAACCCTCTTCACAATATAAGTCGTTGGTAATTTCCGAAGAGACTACTTCAGATGAATTATTACAATTGTTGTTATCCTGTTACAATTCCATGGAACCTGTGGAACAGTTTTCCATATATGAGGTAGGTTTAATTTAAAATGATCTTGTATTTAATAGATATATTCTAATTATGTTCTGTTTTCATCCGATTACAGGTCTGTCCCGGTCAGGAGTATCAACGCAAATTACATCCCGATGATATACCCTTACGCGCCCAAGCTGAACGTGCCAAACGTGGAGAAACTTGCCATTTTTTGGTACGCCGTAATCCCAACTATGCTAGACGTCGCCAAATTTTAAATGCCCTCGATGAGGTGGTCAAAACCTATAATACTGCCTCTTCAACCTCCACATCTGCCCAACATAATAAATCTTTTGATACCGATAGCTCACTTTGCTCTCTGGATGATAGCTCTAGTTTATTAGATGTTTCCATGGA
This sequence comes from Lucilia sericata, assembly GCF_015586225.1. Lineage (NCBI taxonomy): Eukaryota > Metazoa > Arthropoda > Insecta > Diptera > Calliphoridae > Lucilia > Lucilia sericata. Next base: position 99,104 of record NW_023994937.1, read on the forward strand.
TTCTTTATCGGATGATCTGCAAAGTTTAATGACTAGCGATGATGATGAATGTGCCTCCTCAACATCTGGTTCTTCAGATACTTCATCGGAAGGCTCGAATAGTATCAGAAGAACACCCTCTACCCTGACCATGGTTAAACAACCCTCAGAGGTTTGTTTGCATTGTCAAAATAACTACAAGTCATGTGATTTTTGTCATAAAAATCCCAATATGAACATGTTAATGCGAACACCTTCCTCCTTACATAATAATGCTAAAAGCAATAACTCTCTTTTCAATACCTCATCCTCGTCCACCTCCTCCTCCTCGAGTACCCTGCCTACCTATAGTCCGGTTTATAATATACGTGAAATCCGTACTGCCACCCACTCCTTTTCATTTCTCGGTAATGATAAGAAACTTTTGGATATCGAGTTAAATGGACGTTTTGACGCCACAGCTTGCCGTCTAAGACCCCAAAGTGTTTACATGGGTCGTACTTTGCCACGCATGATTATGGATGCTACCAGCACTTATGAGACCACCTCGGCCGATGAGCTACTTTCCCAAGATATTAATGGTAATCATAAAGTTAGTACGGCCTCGGAAAGTTCTACAGTAGCGGCGGAAGCTGTTAATAATAACCCTGCCAAGGGTTTGGGTCATTTTGTTTATATATAAGTTTGATAGGGGTGGGAGGGGCTTAGGCCTATTAGAGTCCAGTATTTTTTGTAAAATTTTTAAGTTCAAGTATTTTTTGTTGTTGATATATGTTTTAAAGAATAGACGCTTTATTATGGTAGAATATGGCCAAAATAAGATATATTCTAAAAATATCTGAAATTTCAAGGCTTCGAAATAATTTTTAAGAAAATTTGTTAATTTTTTAGAAAAATTGACGCGTGAGTTTTATTTATTATTTTAGAAAATGTATCGCTGACGTTTAATTCTTTGAAAATGTGACGCTTGCGATTAACTTTTATAGAAATTATGACGCGCGGTATTTTTTTTGGAAAATTTTGACGCTTGCGATTTATTTTCTTAGAAATATTGTCGCTTGTGACCAAATTTCATAGAAAATTTTTCATTGTCGTTTATCTTTTTTAAAAGATATTAAGATTGCGCTTAATTTTTATTAAAATTTTTTCACTCGTAATAAATTTTTTTCTTAATTTTGACGCTTGCGATTTATTTTTATGGAAAATTTGTCGCTAGCGTTTAATTTTTATGGAATATTATCATTTGCGTTTAATATCTATAGAAATTTTGTTATTGGTGTTTAATTTTTTTTTAGAAAATTTGTCGCGTGCGATTAATTTTTGGAGTATATGACGCTTTTAAACAATTTTGAAAAGAAATTTGTCGCTTGTGCTTAGAATTCTTAGAGAATTTGTCGCCTGTGATAAATTTTCATAGATAAGTTGTCGCTGGTGTTTAATTTTCATATAAATTTTGACGCTTGAATTAAATTTTTATAAGATGTTTGTCGCTAGTGATAAATTTTCATAGATAAGTTGTCGCTTGTGTTTAATTTTCATAGAAAATTGTCGCTTGTGTTTAATTTCCGTAGACAATTTGTCGCTTGTGTTTAATTTTCGTAGAAAATTTTTCGCTTGAATTAAATTTTTATAAGAAGTTTGTCGCTAGTGATAATTTATCAGAGAAACTTAGTCGCTTGTGATAAATTTTAACTGAAATTTATCGCATGTGAATAATTTTCATAGAAATTAAGACGCTTGTGATAACTGTTATAGAAAATTTGTCGCTTGTGATTAATTTTCATAGAAAATTTGTCGCTTGTGTTTAATTTTCATATAAAATTTGTCGCTTGAGAAAAATTTACATATCGCTCGTATTTAATTTTCATAAAAAATTTGTCGCTTGTAAACAATTTTCATAGGAAAATTGTCGCTCGTGCTTAATTTTCATAGAAAATTTGTCACTTGTGTTAAATTTTTATGAAAAATTTATGGAATGCATTTATCTTATTGAAAATTTATCGCTTGCATTTAATTTTTCAGGAAAATTAGTCGCTTGTTTTAAACTTTTATGGAAAATTTATCGCTTGCTTTGAATTTCTATTAACAATTTTTCGTTTATGATATAATTTTCATATAAACTTTATGTCTTGCGTTAAAATTTTATAGAAAAATTGTCGCTGGCGTTAAATTTTTATATAAAAGTGTCGCTTGCGTAAATTTATTTTAGAAAAGTTGTCGCTTACATTAAATTTTTTAGAAAAAGCTGTTAAGTTTTTATGAAAAAAATTTGTCGCTGTCGTTAATTTGTTATATAAAAGTGTCGCTTGCGTTAAACATTTATAGAAAATTAAATTAAATTTTCATAAAAAAGTTGTCGCTTAAGTTAAATTTGTATAAAAAATGTGTCGCCTGCTTTAAATTTTGTGAAAATTTGACGCTTGCACTTAATTTCTAGAAGTTTGCGTTTATTTTTTATAGAAAATTTGTCGCGAGCATTAAAATTTTATAAAAAAAAACTGTCGCTTGCGTAAATTTTTGAAACAATTTTGGTTTAAATTATGTGAAATCTTGTATTATTAAAAAAAAAACTTCAATAAAAGTCAAATGAATTTTAATTTAAGAGGCATGTTTTAATTTTATAATTTTTAAAAAACCAAATAATTTGTATAAAAATTAATTATAAATAAGTACCAAAATATGTAAAATATATTTTAAAAACAAGTGGCCTTTAAAATTGCAATTAATTTTTAAATTTTAAGTTTTTATTTTTAAACATTTAAAACTTGTGTATATATAATTTAATTAAATTTAAAAACTCTAAATTTTGTATATTTTTTTTTCTTTAATTGTTAAATTTTTTTTTAAATTTTCTATAACTCTTTAAATCACTTAGTAAGTAGTTTGAAATCCAAAACCAAAGAAAAACTTTAACACAAATTAGTTCATAGTTTGCCTTGTAATCAATATTTTTTCTGACAAAAAACTTTAAAATATAAATAAATATTATAATTTTCTTAAAAAAACAAAATTGTCTTAAAATTTATTTAATTTATGCTTTAAAAATATTTAATATAAAAATCCATTTATACATTTAAATAAACATTAACATAAAAATTTGTAATATCGTTTATATGAAACAAACATATAAAACCAGCATTTATTCCAAAAAATAGTTAATTGTAGCACTAAAAGTATGAAAAAAGCCACAAAAAAACACGCACATTGTAAAAATATTTCAAAAACATAAAATGCATATTTAACAAAACATTTAACTAAATAGACAGAAAAGCCAGACATACATGTGTATAAAGGATAATCACAGTTTTCTCTATATCCAACAATTAAAAAATTGAACATACTCTTGCTTAACCTAAACATACTCTTGACAAAATTAAACATACCCCTCTATGGTATGTTCAGTTTAGCTTTTAACTATATTTCTTTTCTTATTTCACAAAATTCCCCCAAAACAGTGCTTATCCTTATTTTATTACATTTATTTTTTATTATAATTCTTATGTCATTACCAAAAAATTACTCATTCAATTTAATGTTAATGTGAAATTTTGTTAAAGATTTTGTTTTCTTCATTCGCTTCAAGTATATTAAAATTAATTTGCCACAATATGTAATCTATAAAATTTATAGAAAAAATCATATAATATTAAATTTTTATGGTATATTTTTGTTGCATATGTGTGTCTGTGTTTCTTTATATTTTCATACGCCCATGATAAAAAAACAAATTATATTGATAATAAAAAAATAAAAATTTTAAAAAATTTGCAAAAAAAACTTAAAAGGTTTTTGATTGAAATGACGAAGGAAATGTTTTAAAATAAGTATTTAAGGACATATTGAGTTTACAAAATTTAATTCTGAACAGAAGTAGAACAGAACTAGAACGGAAATAGAACTAGAAGAGAACTAGAAGAGAACTAGAATAGAACTAGAACAGAACTAGAACAGAACTAGAACAGAACTAGAACAGAACTAGAACAGAACTAGAACAGAACTAGAACAGAACTAGAACAGAACTAGAACAGAACTAGAACAGAACTAGAACAGAACTAGAACAGAACTAGAACAGAACTCGAACAGAACTAGAACATAAATAGAACAGAACTAGAACAGAACCGAACTAGAACAGAACAGAATTGGAACAGAACTAGATCTGAACTAGAACAGAACTGAACTAGAACAGAACTAGAACAGAACTAGAACAGAACTAGAACAGAACTAGAACAGAACTAGAAAAGAACTAGAACAGAACTAGAGCAGAACTAGAACAGAACTAGAACAGAACTAGAACAGAACTAGAACAGAACTAGAACAGAACAAGAACAGAACTAGAACAGGACTAGAACAGAACTAGAACAGATCTAGAACAGAACTAGAACAGAACTAGAACAGAAGTAGAACAGAACTAGAACAGAACTAGAACAGAACTAGAACAGAACTAGAACAGAACTAGAACAGAACTAGAACAGAACTAGAACAGAACTAGAACAGAACTAGAACAGAACTAGAACAGAACTAGAACAGATGTAGAACAGAACTAGAACAGAACTAGAACAGAACTAGAACAGAACTAGAACAGAACTAGAACAGAACTAGAACTAGAACAGAACTAGAACTAGAACTAGAACAGAACTAGAACTAGAACAAGAACAGAACTAGAACAAGAACAGAACTAGAACTAGAACAGAACTAGAACAGAACAGAACAGAAATAGAACAGAACTAGAACAGAACTAAAACCGAACTAGAACAGAACTAGAACTAGAACAGAACTAGAACAGAACAGAACAGAAATAGAACAGAACTAGAACAGAACTAGAACAGAACTAGAACAGAATTAGAACACAACTAGAACAAAACTAGAAAAGAACTAGAACAGAACTAGAACAGCACTAGAACAGAACAAAACTAGAACAGAACGAGAACAGAACTAGAACAGAACTAGAACAGAACTAGAACAGAACTAGAACAGAAGTAGAACAGAACTAGAACTGCATTATAACAGAACAGAACTAGAACAGAACTAGAACAGAACTAGAAAAAGAACAGAACTAGAAAAAGAACAGAACTGGAACAGAACTAGAACAGAACCAGAACAGAACCAGAACAGAACCAGAACAGAACTAGAACAGAACTAAAACAGAACTAGAAAAGAACTAGAACAGAACTAGAACAGAACTAGAACAGAACTAGAACAGAACTAGAACAGAACTAGAACAGAACTAGAACAGAACTAGAACAGAACTAGAACAGAACTAGAACAGAACTAGAACAGAACTGGAACACAACTAGAACACAACTAGAACAGAACTAGAACAGAACTAGAACACAACTAGAACAGAACTAGAACACAACCAGAACAGAACTAGAACAGAACTAGAACACAACCAGAACAGAACTAGAAGACAACTAGAGCAGAACTAGAACACAAACCAGAACAGAACTAGAACACAAGTAGAACAGAACTAGAACAGAACTAGAACAGAACTAGAACAGAACTAGAACTAGAACTTGAACAGAACTAGAACAGAACTAGAACAGAACTAGAACCGAACTAGAACCGATCTAGAACAGAACTAGAACAGAACTAGAACAGAACTAGAACAGAACTAGAACAGAACTAGAACAGAACTAGAACAGAACTAGAACAGAACTAGAACAGAACTAGAACAGAACTAGAACAGAACTAGAACAGAACTAGAACAGAACTAGAACAGAACTAGAACAGAACTAGAACAGAACTAGAACAGAACTAGAACAGAACTAGAACAGAACTAGAACAGAACTATAACAGAACTAGAACAGAACTAGATCAGAACTAGAACAGAACTAGAACAGAACTAGAACAGAACTAGAACAGAACTAGAACAGAACTAGAACAGAACTAGAACAGAACTAGAACAGAACTAGAACAGAACTAGAACAGAACTAGAACAGAACTAGAATAGAACAGAACTAGAATAGAACAGAACTAGAATAGAACAGAACTAGAATAGAACAGAACTAGAATAGAACAGAACTAGAATAGAACAGAACTAGAACAGAACTAGAACAGAACAAGAACAGAACTAGAACAGGACTAGAACAGAACTAGAACAGAACTAGAACAGAACTAGAACAGAACTAGAACAGAACTAGAACAGAAGTAGAACAGAACTAGAACAGAACTAAAACAGAACTAGAACAGAACTAGAACAGAACTAGAACAGAACTAGAACAGAACAGAACTAGAACAGAACTAGAACTAGAACAGAACTAGAACAGAACTAGAACTAGAACAGAACTAGAACAGAACTAGAACAGAACTAGAACAGAACTAGAACAGAACTAGAACAGAACTAGAACAGAACTAGAACAGAACTAGAACTGAACTAGAACAGATGTAGAACAGAACTAGAACAGAACTAGAACAGAACTAGAACAGAACTAGAACAGAACTAGAACAGAACTAGAACAGAACTAGAACAGAACTAGAACAGAACTAGAACAGATGTAGAACAGAACTAGAACAGAACTAGAACAGAACTAGAACAGAACTAGAACAGAACTAGAACAGAACTAGAACTAGAACTAGAACAGAACTAGAACTAGAACAGAACTAGAACTAGAACAGAACTAGAAGAGAACAGAACAGAAATAGAACAGAACTAGAACAGAACTAAAACCGAACTAGAACAGAACTAGAACAGAACTAGAACAGAACTAGAACAGAACTAGAACAGAACTAGAACAGCACTAGAACAGAACTAAAACAGAACTAGAACAGAACTAGAACAAGTTAGAGTGCTATATTCCGAATCTTAAATACCCTCCACCAGCTGCTTTTATATTAATACTTTTCTAATTGATCAAATATTTGTAGAAATAAGTTTTCTTATGTCTTAAATAGATAAACTCCAAGATTTAAACAGCTTAAATCTGTTACAATTCCAAGATTTATTGAACATTACAAACCCCATTTTCTTGTATATTTTTATAGCGCCCTAAGATATGCTTTAACGATATTTAATAATGTGTATGTATGCATGTGTGTGAAAGATTTAGGGATTTGCAAAATACATATATATAATTTTGTTCTACACAAATTGATAATGCATTTAGGGACCGGACCTAGTATGGGAGATATGACCAATTATAGACCGATCGTGAAGGGACACTTGCATGGGACCGACCGCACCCATGTTATGAACCGATCGTGAAAAAATCTTGAAATAGAATTTTTGTATACAAAACTAATATTTTTAGTTTTGTATCAATAGCTTTATTTGGTAATGAGTAATGTGCGTTTAAGAGATTTTCGTAAAAGGACCTTGTATGGGAGCTGTGACCAATTATGTATATAAAGACAAAATTTCAAAATTCTGTATCTTTATCATTATTTGGCAATGAATATTGTGCATTTAAGTGATTTTCTGGAGGGGACCTAGTATGAGAGCTATGACCAAATATGGACCGATTGCAAAACAATTTTATAGTGTAATTTATGTATATAAGAGCAATATTTGTGCTAAATAGTTATGTGCGTTTAAGTGATTTTCGGGAGGGGACCTTGTATGGGAGCTATGACCAATTATGGACCGATCCGAAAAAAACTTCCATAATAATATTTCTGTATATGTGAGCAATACTTGTACCAAATTGTATATGGATATCTTAATTTAGTAATGAGTTATGTGCGTTTAATTGATTTTCGGAAGGGGACCTTTTACGAGAGTTATGACCAATTATGGACCGATCGGAAAAAAAATTCCATAGTAATATTTCTATATGTGAGAGCAATACTTGTACCAAACTTTATAAGGATATTTCAATTTAGTAATGAGTTATGTGTGCTTAAGTGATTTTTGGGATTGGACCTTGTATGGGAGCTATGACCAATTATGGACCGATCGGAAAAAAACTTTCATAGTAATATTTCTATATGTGAGAGCAAAACATGTGACAAACTTTATATGGATATTTTAATTTAGTAATGAGTTATGTGTGTTTAAGTGATTTTCGGGAGGGGACCTTTTATGGGAGCTATGACCAATTATGGACCGATCGGAAAAAAATATATTCTGTGCATATGAGCAATACTTATTCCAAATTTTATATGGATATCTTAATTTAGTAATGAGTTATGGGCGTTTAAGTGATTTTCGGGAGGGGACCTTGTATGGAAGCTGTGTCCAATTATGGACCGATCCAGAAAATTTTTTCTCTCAATGAATTCTATTGACATAAGATTTTAATTTGTAAAATTTTGTGAAGATATCAACATTCTGACGGAAGTTATTAACAAAAAACTCATTTTCCGGGAATATGTACTTTTGTATGGGAGGTATATGAAATTATGGAACGATTCTGGCAATTTTCAGCAGGAATCAATATCTTGTGTAGAAACGAATGTATGATGACTTTCATGAAATTATCTTGCATAGTTTTCGAGAAAATTACATCAGAATGTGTAAAAAATGCTTATTTTTTTCGGAGTTGTTTTAAATTTTGAATCATAACTTTTACCGATGTGAACCGATTTTGCTCATTTTCAATACCAAACTGTACCGCATACTAATGAATGTTTTGGGTGAATTTGTTTAAATTATATTGTTTCGTTGTAACGTGAGCGTGTTTTACACAGACAGACAGACGGACATAGCTAAAACGACTCAGAATTTCATAAGGACCCAGAATATATATATATACTTTGTTGGGTCTCAGATGAATATTTCTTGGTGTTAAACACGGAATGACAAACTTATATATACCCTCTATCACCACTGATTGTGGTGGAGGGTATAAAAGAGGCACAAATTTTAGTCCCAAAAAGTCTGATATGGCTGCACTGATGCCGCCAAGTTAATAAGTAAAGCAACAACTATGTACATATGTATGTTTGTATAGTATTTTTAACAAAGTGAAAAAAATCAAAATTAATAACAAGGTAGATATAAAATTTATCAAATCACTCACCTTTTTTCCTATTGTTTTTGCTGGTGTCTGACGTTTATACTTTTGCATACTTATTTTAAAACACTATTATTTTTTTGAAGACATATTTACAAACATACATGTAATACATTCATGCATACGTTTTTCACATCATTATGATTACTATTTGCTTAAGAATTTATATTAGAGCAAATAACAGTATGTCTGTATGTATGTATGAACTCTCCCACCTCCATCACACTTTAACATAACTCTCTTTTAGCACAAATTTCACCCCACTTCTTCGCAAACTTCTTTTAACAGCCTTTTACTTAACTCCTCACATTCCTTCTCATCATTGATGTTTTTTATCAACCAAAACGAATGGCTCGACAAAAGAAAACCACCGGCGCTTCGCCTAACAAAAGTGCAGGGAATTTTTGGCAAATTTATATTTTTGTTTTCGCTTAATAATTTAACACTTTTCATAAACATTTTTCCATAAAACTATTAACTAATATGTTATTAACATTTTGCAACAAAAATATTTTAATTTAAACAATTAGTTAAAATGCAAGAATTAATTTAATCTGACTATTAAACTTCAAACAACCGAACACTTTAGAATTTTTTAGAAAACTAAAGAAGGAGAAGGAAGACGGCAAATAACTAAAGCAACAAATGACAATAGTTACTGTCATTATTGTTGTTGTTGTCATAAAGAGCAAATAATAACAAGAACAACAGCAACAACTGCAACAAGTGATGTTTTGGTTATTGTTTTATTTCTTTAGTTTTCTACAAAATTCTAAAGTGTTCGGTTGTTTGAAGGTTAATAATTCGATTAAATTAAATATTGCGTTTTAAATAATTGTTTAAATTAAAATATTTTTGTTGGAAAATGTTAATAAAATGTTAATTAATAGTTTTATGTAAAAATGTTTATGAAAAGTGTTAAATTATTAAGTGAAAAAAGCATTAGAAATTTGCCAAAAATTTGGTTTTCTTTTGCCGAGCCATTCGTTTTGTCAGATAAAAAACGTTTAATGATTTATGAAGAAGGGAATGGGGGGAGTTAGGTAAAACGACAGTAAAAAGAAGTTTGTGATGATGATGTGTGAAATTTGTTTTAAAAGAGAGTTATGGCAAAAGGGTGCTGGAGGTGGAAGAATAAAAACATATGCACATGACCATTAAGATTCATTGTTGCAATTGTTATTCCTCCAATATAAATAACAAAATAGCAATCATGATGTTGTGAAAAATGCATGTTTGTAAATATGTATGAGCATGTCTTCAAAAAATAAACAGTATTTTAAAATAAAATAAGTAAGCAAAAGCATCAGCACCAGACAGCATCTTCATTTGAGCAAAAACAGCTGGAAAAAATGGTGAGTGATTTGATACATTTGATACATATTTTTCTTTGTACTAAATTTTATCAGTGCAGCCATATAAGACTTTTTGGAACTAAAATTTGTACCCTTTAGAACATTTTTAATACATATGTATACATATGTAAAACACGAAATTTATTTTAACGAATTTTCGCTCAGTTTTTGTTTAGTTTTAGTTCAGTTCTAGTTCTGTTCCAGTTCTGTTCTAGTTCTGTTCCAGTTCTGTTCTAGTTCTGTTCTAGTTCTGTTCTAGTCCTGTTCTAGTTCTGTTCTAGTTCTGTTCTAGTTCTGTTCTAGTTCTGTTCTAGTTCTGTTCTAGTTCTGTTCTAGTTCTGTTCTAGTTCTGTTCTAGTTTTGTTCTAGTTCTGTTCTAGTACTGTTCTAGTTCTGTTCTAGTTCTATTCTAGTTCTGTTCTAGTTCTGTTCTAGTTTTGTTCTAGTTCTGCTCTAGTTCTGTTCTGGTACTGTTCTAGTTCTGTTCTAGTTCTGTTCTAGTTGTGTTCTAGCCTAGTTCAAGTTCAGTTCAACTACTGTTTTAGTTCGGTTCAAATTGTGTTCTAGTTCTGTTCTCTTCTAGTTCTGTTCTAGTTATGTTCTGTTTTAGTTCTGTTCTGTTCTAGTTCTGTTCTAGTTCTGTTCTAGTTCTGTTCTAGTTCTGTTCTAGTTCTGTTCTAGTTATATTCTAGTTCTGTTCTAGTTCTGTTCTAGTTCTGTTCTAGTTCTGTTCTAGTTCTGTTCTAGTTCTAGTTCTGTTCTAGTTCTGTTCTAGTTCTGTTCTAGTTCTGCTCTAGTTCTGTTCTAGTTCTGTTCTAGTTTTGTTCTAGTTCTGTTCTAGTTCTGTTCTAGTTCTGTTCTAGTTCTGTTCTAGTTCTGTTCTAGTTCTGTTCTAGTTCTGTTCTAGTTCTGTTCTGTTCTAGTTCTGTTCTAGTTCAGTTCTAGTTCTATTGTAGTTGGGTTCTAGTTCAGTTCTAGTTCAGATCTAGTTCAGTTCTAGTTCTGCTCTAGTTCAGTACTAGTTCTGTTGTAGTTCTAGTTCTGTTCTAGTTATGTTCTAGCTTAGTTCTAGTTCTGTTGTAGTTGGGTTCTAGTTGTGTTCTGCTCTAGTTGTGCTCTAGTTGTGTTCTAGTTCTGTTCTAGTTCTGTTTTAGTTCTGTTTTAGTTCTGTTTTAGTTCTGTTTAGTTCTGTTTTAGTTCTGTTCTAATTCTGTTCTAGTTCTGTTCTAGTTCTGTTCTAATTCTGTTCTAGTTCTGTTCTAGTTCTGTTCCAGTTCTGTTCTAGTTCTGTTCTAGTTCAGTTCTGTTCTAGTTCTGATATACATAATTCTGTTCTAGTTCTGTTCTAGTTCTGTTCTAGTTCTGTTCTAGTTCTGTTCTATTTCTGTTCTAGTTCTGTTCTAGTTCTGTTCTAGTTCTGTTCTAGTTCTGTTCTAGTTCTGTTCTAGTTATGTTTTGGTTATATTCTAGTTCTGCTTTAGTTCTGTTGTAGTTCTGTTCTAGTTCTGTTCTAGTTCTGTTTTAGTTCTGGTGTAGTTCTGTTGTAGTTCTGTTGTAGTTCTGTTCTAGTTCTGTTCTAGTTATGTTTTGGTTATATTCTAGTTCTGCTTTAGTTCTGTTCTAGTTATGTTCTAGTTCTGTTCTAGTTCTGTTCTAGTTCTGTTCTAGTTCTGTTCTAGTTATGTTTTGTTTATATTCTAGTTCTGTTTTAGTTATGTTGTAGTTCTGTTGTGGTTCTGTTGTAGTTCTGTTGTAGTTCTGTTGTAGTTCTGTTGTAGTTCTGTTGTAGTTCTGTTCTAGTTCTGTTCTAGTTCTGTTCTAGTTATGTTCTAGTTCTGTTCTAGTTCTGTTCTAGTTCTGTTCTAGTTCTCTTCTAGTTCTGTTCTAGTTCTGTTCTAGTTCTGTTCTAGTTCTGTTCTAGTTCTGTTCTAGTTCTGTTCTAGTTCTGTTCTAGTTCTGTTCTAGTTCTGTTCTAGTTCTGTTCTAGTTATGTTTTGGTTATATTCTAGTTCTGTTTTAGTTATGTTGTAGTTCTGTTGTGGTTCTGTTGTAGTTCTGTTGTAGTTCTGTTGTAGTTCTGTTCTAGTTCTGTTCTAGTTCTGTTCTAGTTATGTTCTAGTTCTGTTCTAGTTCTGTTCTAGTTCTGTTCTAGTTCTGTTCTAGTTCTGTTCTAGTTCTGTTCTAGTTCTGTTCTAGTTCTGTTCTAGTTCTGTTCTAGGTCTGTTCTAGTTCTGTTCTAGTTCTGTTCTAGTTCTGTTCTAGTTCTGTTCTAGTTCTGTTGTAGTTGGGTTCTAGTTCAGTTTTAGTTCAGTTCTAGTTCAGATCTAGTTCAGTTCTAGTCCTGCTCTAGTTCAGTTCTAGTTCTGTTGTAGTTCTAGTTCTGTTGTAGTTCTAGTTCTGTTCTAGCTTAGTTATAGTACAGTTCTAGTTCTGTTGTCGTTGGGTTCTAGTTGTGTTCTGTTCTAGTTGTGTTATAGTTCTGTTCCAGTTCTGTTATAGTTGTGTTCTGTTCTAGTTGTGTTATAGTTCTGTTCCAGTTCTGTTATAGTTGTGCTCTAGTTCTGTTGTAGTTCTGTTCGAGTTGTGCTCTAGTTGTGTTCTAGTTCTGTTCTAGTTCTGTTCTAATTCTGTTCTAGTTCTGTTCTAGTTCTGTTCTAGTTCTGTTCTAGTTCTGTTCTAGTTCTGTTCTAGTTCTGTTCTAGTTCAGTTCTAATTCAGTTCTAGTTCTGTTCTAGTTCTGTTCTAGTTCTGTTCTAGTTCTGTTCTAGTTCTGTTCTAGTTCTAGTTCTGTTCTAGTTCTGTTCTGTTCTAGTTCTAGTTCTAGTTCTAGTTCTAGTTCTAGTTCTGTTCTGTTCTGTTCTGTTCTAGTTCTGTTCTAGTTCTGTTCTAGTTCTGTTTTAGTTCTGTTCTAGTTCTGTTCTAGTTCTGTTCTAGTTCTGTTCTAGTTCTGTTCTAGTTCTGTTCTAGTTCTGTTCTAGTTCTGTTCTGTTCTAGTCTAGTTCTAGTTCAGTTCTAGTTCAGTTCTAGTTCTGTTCTAGTTCTGTTCTAGTTCTGTTCTAGTTCTGTTATAGTTGTGCTCTAGTTCTGTTGTAGTTCTGTTCGAGTTGTGCTCTAGTTGTGTTCTAGTTCTGTTCTAGTTCTGTTCTAATTCTGTTCTAGTTCTGTTCTAGTTCTGTTCTGTTCTGATCTGTTCTGTTCTAGTTCTGTTCTAGTTCTGTTCTAGTTCTGTTTTAGTTCTGTTCTAGTTCTGTTCTAGTTCTGTTCTAGTTCTGTTCTAGTTCTGTTCTAGTTCTGTTCTAGTTCTGTTCTAGTTCTGTTCTAGTTCTGTTCTAGTTCTGTTCTAGTTCTGTTCTAGTTCTGTTCTAGTTCTGTTCTAGTTCAGTTCTAGTTCAGTTCTAGTTCTGTTCTAGTTCTGTTCTAGTTCTGTTCTAGTTCTGTTCTAGTTCTGTTCTAGTTCTGTTCTAGTTCTGTTCTAGTTCTGTTCTAGTTCTGTTCTAGTTCTGTTCTAGTTCTGTTTTAGTTATGTTGTAGTTCTGTTGTAGTTCTGTTGTAGTTCTGTTGTAGGTCTGTTCTAGTTCTGTTCTAGTTATGTTCTAGTTCTGTTCTAGTTCTGTTCTAGTTCTGTTATAGTTGTGCTCTAGTTCTGTTGTAGTTCTGTTCGAGTTGTGCTCCAGTTGTGTTCTAGTTCTGTTCTAGTTCTGTTCTAATTCTGTTCTAGTTCTGTTCTAGTTCTGTTCTAGTTCTGTTCTAGTTCAGTTCTAGTTCTGTTCTAGTTCTGTTCTAGTTCTGTTCTAGTTCAGTTCTAGTTCAGTTCAAGTTCTGTTCTAGTTCTGTTCTAGTTCTGTTCTAGTTCTGTTCTAGTTCTGTTCTAGTTCTGTTCTAGTTCTGTTCTAGTTCTGTTCTAGTTCTGTTCTAGTTCTGTTCTAGTTCTGTTCTAGTTCTGTTCTAGTTCTGTTCTAGTTCTGTTCTAGTTCTGTTCTAGTTCTGTTCTAGTTCTGTTCTAGTTCTGTTCTAGTTCTGTTCTAGTTCTGTTCTAGTTCTGCTCTAGTTCTGTTCTAGTTCTAGTTCTGTTCTAGTTCTGTTCTAGTTCTGTTCTAGTTATGTTTTGGTTATATTCTAGTTCTGTTTTAGTTATGTTGTAGTTCTGTTGTAGTTCTGTTGTAGTTCTGTTGTAGTTCTGTTGTAGTTCTGTTCTAGTTCTGTTCTAGTTCTGTTCTAGTTCTGTTCTAGTTCTGTTCTAGTTCTGTTATAGTTGTGCTCTAGTTCTGTTGTAGTTCTGTTCGAGTTGTGCTCTAGTTGTGTTTTAGTTCTGTTCTAATTCTGTTCTAGTTCTGTTCTAGTTCTGTTCTAGTTCAGTTCTAGTTCTGTTCTAGTTCAGTTCTAGTTCAGTTCTAGTTCTGTTCTAGTTCTGTTCTAGTTCTGTTCTAGTTCTGTTCTAGTTCTGTTCTAGTTCTAGTTCTGTTCTAGTTCTGTTCTAGTTCTAGTTCTGTTCTAGTTCTGTTCTAGTTCTAGTTCTGTTCTAGTTCTGTTCTAGTTCTGTTCTAGTTCTGTTCTAGTTCTGTTCTAGTTCTGTTCTAGTTCTGTTCTAGTTCTGTTCTAGTTCTGTTCTAGTTCTGTTCTAGTTCTGTTCTAGTTCTGTTCTAGTTCTGTTCTAGTTCAGTTCTAGTTCAGTTCTAGTTCTGTTCTAGTTCTGTTCTAGTTCTGTTCTAGTTCTGTTCTAGTTCTAGTTCTGTTCTAGTTCTGTTCTAGTTCTGTTCTAGTTCTGTTCTAGTTCTGTTCTAGTTCTGTTCTAGTTCTGTTCTAGTTCTGTTCTAGTTATGTTTTGGTTATATTCTAGTTCTGTTTTAGTTATGTTGTAGTTCTGTTGTAGTTCTGTTGTAGTTCTGTTGTAGTTCTGTTCTAGTTCTGTTCTAGTTATGTTCTAGTTCTGTTCTAGTTCTGTTCTAGTTCTGTTCTAGTTCTGTTCTAGTTCTGTTCTATTTCTGTTCTAGTTCTGTTCTAGTTCTGTTCTAGTTCTGTTCTAGTTCTGTTGTAGTTGGGTTCTAGTTCAGTTTTAGTTCAGTTCTAGTTCAGATCTAGTTCAGTTCTAGTTCTGCTCTAGTTAAGTTCTAGTTTTGTTGTAGTTCTAGTTCTGTTGTAGTTCTAGTTCTGTTGTAGTTCTATTTCTGTTCTAGCTTAGTTATAGTACAGTTCTAGTTCTGTTGTCGTTGGGTTCTAGTTGTGTTCTGTTCTAGTTGTGTTATAGTTCTGTTCCAGTTCTGTTATAGTTGTGCTCTAGTTCTGTTGTAGTTCTGTTCGAGTTGTGCTCTAGTTGTGTTCTAGTTCTGTTCTAGTTCTGTTCTAATTCTGTTCTAGTTCTGTTCTAGTTCTGTTCTAGTTCTGTTCTAGTTCTGTTCTAGTTCTGTTCTAGTTCTGTTCTAGTTCAGTTCTAGTTCAGTTCTAGTTCTGTTCTAGTTCTGTTCTAGTTCTGTTCTAGTTCTGTTCTAGTTCTGTTCTAGTTCTGTTCTAGTTCTAGTTCTGTTCTAGTTCTGTTCTAGTTCTGTTCTAGTTCTAGTTCTAGTTCTGTTCTGTTCTGTTCTGTTCTGTTCTGTTCTGTTCTGTTCTAGTTCTGTTCTAGTTCTGTTCTAGTTCTGTTCTAGTTCTGTTCTAGTTCTGTTCTAGTTCTGTTTTAGTTCTGTTCTAGTTCTGTTCTAGTTCTGTTCTAGTTCTGTTCTAGTTCTGTTCTAGTTCTGTTCTAGTTCTGTTCTAGTTCTGTTCTAGTTCTGTTCTAGTTCTGTTCTAGTTCAGTTCTACTAGTTCAAAACTACTCAAGAATTTAAAAAAATCCAAATTTTATCAAATTAGTCTCATAACTTTTTAGTTTGTGAACCGATTTTACTGAATGTTCCACTCATTGGGTCAATTGTGCATATATTCTCTAAATTTGGTTTATTACATTTGTTTTGGTAGAGGGTATAACAAGCTATTTGTTTTTGTAAAACGTTTTTAAAATAATCATGTCGATTCGGTTTCAAAACCGAGAAGCTTTTAAAACTTAAGTTGGTATTCTGCAAATCGAATTTTTATTTGAACGTAAAATTCAGAAAAATAATCGTATTTTAAATAAAAAAGAGTTAAAAATGCCCATTGCATTTATATCAAGATACAATTATATTAAAAAACGAAAAAAAAATATATATAATTTATTTTAATAAAATTAAAATTGATTTACTTTCGACTAGATTTGTGTTCTCGGTTTTAGAACGAGAAAATTGTGAATATTCGTTTTTAAACAAGAAATTTACTCGGATTCGGTTTACAGAACAGATAGGATTACTTTGTGAAATAATTTGAAAACTAAAATAAAAAATGAAACAAAAATAAATTCCTTAACCAGATAACTCTGCTAAAGAAATGTTCATTCCATAATTTTACATGTGACTGTAATTTGACAACAAAGAAAAATTATAAATTTTTTTAAATCTTTAACAATTTAACATGTCACCTTTAATGATTTTAGGATAAAAATAAATTCTAAAAAAATCTTTTTCATCGAAAAGATCCCCTAAAACATAAATTTACTTCAACAATTAAATTATTTTTCTTATTTAATAAATCCTATTAAAAACAATTTTCACACATTTTCATATAACCAGTCAAATATCTTTAAAAATACATCACCTACAACCTCCCCACCTCTTTGGGAACTGAAAAAAGGCATTCACTAGTTGTGTGTTTTTTAATCGTATTGATGTTACTACAGTTTAAAGGAACAAAACTTTTGGGGCCCTTAAAAAAACAAACACATAAAAACATGACAGCTGTTTTTACAATTGTTGTCAAAAAACATAAGTGGAGTCTGGGTGTGGGTTTTAAAATGTTTCCCACACATGAAGTAATTTAACAAGAAAATTGTAAAATCTTTTTTTAGAAAACTTCAGTAATAATTATGAAGAAGAACAATAATATTGAGTTTCTGAAAGGGGCAATAATTTCTTCGTATTACTCATGTTTTTAAATCAAGGTGTTAACGAGATGACTAAATTTAGAACCCATGGAGTCGAAGTTCTAAATTAAATTATTGGTAACTATTTTTAGAAATGTATTTTAAATTTAGTATAAAGCAGTTTATGTTCTAAATGTATTTCTGAGGTTTCTTAATCATTTCATTAAAATTTAAAAACGTGAATGTACGACATACCTATTCAGACAGTTCAATACTTTCCCATAATTTCACATCAAGTATTCAAACTGTCACTTTTCCTTAATCCCACAAAGCAAATGTGTATTTCAATTTAATTGGTAATTAAAATTTCTTTGTAGTTTTATGATACATGATTCCAATCAAAATTAAATGATAACGATAATATAGCAATGTGTGCAAATTATATCTTAAGAGAACTAAGAACTGAACTGAACTGAACTAGAACTGAAACTGAACTGAACTAGAACTGAACTAGAACTCAACTAGAACTGAACTAGAACTGAACTAGAACTGAACTAGAACTGAACTAGAACTGAACTAGAACTGAACTAGAACTGAACTAGAACTAGAACTGAACTAGAACTGAACTAGAACTGAACTAGAACTGAACTAGAACTGAACTAGAACTGAACTAGAACTGAACTAGAACTGAACTAGAACTGAACTAGAACTGAACTAGAACTGAACTAGAACTGAACTAGAACTGAACTAGAACTGAACTAGAACTGAACTAGAACTGAACTAGAACTGAACTAGAACTGAACTAGAACTGAACTAGAACTGACACTAGAACTGAACTAGAACTGAACTAGAACTGAACTAGAATTGAACTAGAACTGAACTAGAACTGAACTAGAACTGAACTAGAACTGAACTAGAACTGAACTAGAACTGAACTAGAACTGAACTAGAACTGAACTAGAACTGAACTAGAACTGAACTAGAACTGAACTAGAACTGAACTAGAACTGAACTAGAACTGAACTAGAACTGAACTAGAACTGAACTAGAACTGAACTAGAACTGAACTAGAACTGAACTAGAACTGAACTAGAACTGAACTAGAACTGAACTAGAACTGAACTAGAACTGAACTAGAACTGAACTAGAAACTGAACTAGAACTGAACTAGAACTGAACTAGAACTGAACTAGAACTGAACTAACTGAACTAGAACTGAACTAGAACTGAACTAGAACTGAACTAGAACTGAACTAACTGAACTAGAACTGAACTACTGACTACTGAACTAGAACTGAACTAGAACTGAACTAGAACTGAACTAGAATGAACTAACTGAACTAGAACTGAACTATAACTGAACTAGAACTGAAACTAGAACTGAACTAGAACTGAACTAGAACTGAACTAGACTGAACTAGAACTGAACTAGAACTGAACTAGAACTGAACTAGAACTGAACTAGAACTGAACTAGAACTGAACTAGAACTGAACTAGAACTGAACTAGAACTGAACTAGAACTGAACTAGAACTGAACTAGAACTGAACTAGAACTGAACTAGAAACTGAACTAGAACTGAACTAGAACTGAACTAGAACTGAACTAGAACTGAACTAGAACTGAACTAGAACTGAACTAGAACTGAACTAGAACTGAACTAGAACTGAACTAGAACTGAACTAGAACTGAACTAGAACTGAACTAGAACTGAACTAGAACTGAACTAGAACTGAACTAGAACTGAACTAGAACTGAACTAGAACTGAACTAGAACTGAACTAGAACTGAACTAAACTGAACTAGAACTGAACTAGAACTGAACTAGAAACTGAACTAGAACTGAACTAGAACTGAACTAGAACTGAAACTAGAACTGAACTAGAACTGAACTAGAACTGAACTAGAACTGAACTAGAACTGAACTAGAACTGAAACTAGAACTAAACTAGAACTGAACTAGAACTGAACTAGAACTGAACTAGAACTGAACTAGAACTGAACTAGAACTGAACTAGAACTGAACTAGAACTGAACTAGAACTGAACTAGAACAACTGAACTAGAACTGAACTAGAACTGAACTAGAACTGAACTAGAACTAAACTAGAACTAAACTAGAACTGAACTAGAACTGAACTAGAACTGAACTAGAACTGAACTAGAACAGAACTAGAACTGAACTAGAACTAAACTACAACTGCACTAGAACTGTACTCCTCAGGGTCAGCAAAGATTTAAATAAATTGTTGAAACAAGATCTTTACTCTACAAGGAAGTTTTGTTAAAAATAACTTTTACTATAAACATTTTATTTCCCCAATTAATTTGAGAACTTTTCAATGAAGTAACTTTTGCAATAATGGTAAGTAGATTATTGCCGTGAGAACTTCAGCAGTTCAGTGCGGAAAATGTTTTCTTACTTGTAGACCTTGAGGATGTTTGATTTTGTAAAATAAAAACAAAATAAACAACTCAATTTAAAGAAAATTGTTGTCTAATTCCACCTCCCAAAAAAAACTTGCAAAAGACAAACAAAAGTATAAATTTAGTATTTGACCTAAACTGCTGGTATAAATAAGGCTTTTAACTGAAAAAGTTGTTATTTTGGGATGTCGCTCAAGTGAAACTAATATTGGGTAAATAAAATTCTAAGAAGTTTTTTTATTTTTAATTTATAGAAAAGCAAAGAAATCCTACCTCAAGGCTGTTTACTTAATATTATTTACTATTTTCCCCTTAGTGGCCCTTCCAGAGTTTTGTGAATGGTATGTTTTATTTACTTGTTTGTTTTTGGAAAGTTTAAAATTTTAGTTATAAAAACTTTTAAAGAAAACTTTTATTTTAAGTTGGCTTTTTTAATTATTATCATATTATTATTGTTATTAAAGGATTTTAAATCACCATTCGTATCCATAGGATAGATCAAAGTAGTGATTGTTATATTATATGACAGGTGCTTTATTACAAGCATTTGTCATTTATATTAAGACATTTTCCCAGAATTAACATAAAATTAAATATGACTAATATACATTTATATGTATGTATATGTGGAAGCCGAAAGTTTAATCCGGTGGAGACCTTAGGGTGTCTACAGTTTTGCATGATATTTTCTAAATAAAATTTCGGAAAGAACTTTTTAGATAGATAGATAGATAGATAGATAGATAGATAGATAGATAGATAGATAGATAGATAGATAGATAGATAGATAGATAGATAGATAGATAGATAGATAGATAGATAGATAGATAGATAGATCGATAGATAGATAGATAGAAGATAGATAGATAGATAGATAGATAGATAGATAGATAGATAGATAGATAGATAGATAGATAGAGATAGATAGATAGATAGATAGATAGATAGATAGATAGATAGATAGATAGATAGATAGATAGATAGATAGATAGATAGATAGATAGATAGATAGATAGATAGATAGATAGTAGATAGATAGATAGATAGATAGATAGATAGATAGATAGATAGATAGATAGATAGATAGATAGATAGATAGATAGATAGATAGAAGATAGATAGATAGTAGATAGATAGATAGATAGATAGATAGATAGATAGATAGATAGAAGATAGATAGATAGATAGATAGATAGATAGATAGATAGATAGATAGATAGATAGATAGATAGATAGATAGATAGATAGATAGATAGATATAGATAGATAGATAGATAGATAGATAGATAGATAGATAGATAGATAGATAGATAGATAGATAGATAGATAGATAGATAGATAGATAGATAGATAGATAGATAGATAGATAGATAGATAGATAGATAGATAGATAGATAGATAGATAGATAGATAGATAGATAGATAGATAGAAGATAGATAGTAGATAGATAGATAGATAGATAGATAGATAGATAGATAGATAGATAGATAGATAGATAGATAGATAGATAGATAGATAGATAGATAGATAGATAGATAGATAGATAGATAGATAGATAGATAGATAGATAGATAGATAGATAGATAGATAGATAGATAGATAGATAGATAGATAGAAGATAGATAGATAGATAGATAGATATGTAGATAGATAGATAGATAGATAGATAGATAGATAGATAGATAGATAGATAGATAGATAGTAGATAGATAGATAGATTAGATAGATAGACTAGATAGATAGATAGATAGATAGAATAGATTAGATAGATAGATAGATAAGATTAAGATCGATAGATAGATGATTAGATAGATAGTAGATGATAGATAGATAGATAGATAGATAGGATAGATTAGATAGTAGATAGATAGATAGATAGATAGATAGATAGATAGATAGATAGATAGATAGATAGATAGATAGATAGATAGATAGATCGATAGATTAGATAGATAGATAGATAGATAGATAGATAGATAGATAGCTAGATAGATAGATAGATAGATGAAGATAGATAGATAGATAGATAGATAGTAGATAGATAGATATAGATAGATAGATAGGATAGATAGATAGATAGATAGATAGATAGATAGATATGATAGATAGATAGATAGATAGATAGATAGATAGCTGATAGATAGATAGATAGATAGATAGATAGATAGATAGATAGATAGATAGATAGATAGTAGATAGATAGATAGATAGATAGATAGATAGATAGATAGATAGATAGATAGATAGATAGATAGATAGATAGATAGATAGATAGATAGATAGATAGATAGATAGATAGATAGATAGATAGATAGATAGATAGATAGATAGATAGATAGATAGATAGATAGATAGATAGATAGATAGATAGATAGATAGATAGATAGATAGATAGATAGATAGATAGATAGATAGATAGATAGATAGATAGATAGATAGATAGATAGATAGATAGATAGATAGATAGATAGATAGATAGATAGATAGATAGATAGATAGATATAGATAGATAGATAGATAGATAGATAGATAGATAGATAGATAGATAGATAGATAGATAGATAGATAGATAGATAGTAGATAGATAGATAGATAGATAGATAGATAGATAGATAGATAGATAGATAGATAGATAGATAGATAGATAGATAGATAGATAGATAGATAGATAGATAGATAGATAGATAGATAGATAGATAGATAGATAGATAGATAGATAGATAGATAGATAGATAGATAGATAGATAGATAGATAGTATTAGTTAGTTAGTTAGTAGTTAGTAGTTAGTAGTTAGTAGTTAGTTAGTAGTTAGTTAGTTAGTTTAGTTAGTTAGTTAGTTAGTTAGTAGTTAGTTAGTTAGTTAGTTAGTAGTTAGTTAGTAGTTAGTTAGTTAGTTAGTTAGTTAGTTAGTTAGTTAGTTAGTTAGTTAGTTAGTTAGTTAGTTAGTTAGTTAGTTAGTTAGTTAGTTAGTAGTTAGTTAGTAGTTAGTTAGTTAGTTAGTTAGTTAGTTAGTTAGTTAGTTAGTTAGTTAGTTAGTTAGTTAGTTAGTTAGTTAGTTAGTTAGTTAGTTAGTTAGTTAGTTAGTTAGTTAGTAGTTAGTTAGTTAGTTAGTTAGTTAGTTAGTTAGTTAGTTAGTTAGTTAGTTAGTTAGTTAGTTAGTTAGTTAGTTAGTTAGTAGTTAGTTAGTTAGTTAGTTAGTTAGTTAGTTAGTTAGTTAGTTAGTTAGTTAGTTAGTTAGTTAGTTAGTTAGTTAGTTAGTTAGTTAGTTAGTTAGTTAGTTAGTTAGTTAGTTAGTTAGTTAGTTAGTTAGTTAGTTAGTTAGTTAGTTAGTTAGTTAGTTAGTTAGTTAGTTAGTTAGTTAGTTAGTTAGTTAGTTAGTTAGTTAGTTAGTTAGTTAGTTAGTTAGTTAGTTAGTTAGTTAGTTAGTTAGTTAGTTAGTTAGTTAGTTAGTTAGTTAGTTAGTTAGTTAGTTAGTTAGTTAGTTAGTTAGTTAGTTAGTTAGTTAGTTAGTTAGTTAGTTAGTTAGTTAGTTAGTTAGTTAGTTAGTTAGTTAGTTAGTTAGTAGTTAGTTAGTTAGTTAGTTAGTTAGTTAGTTAGTTAGTAGTTAGTTAGTTAGTTAGTTAGTAGTTAGTTAGTTAGTTAGTTAGTTAGTTAGTTAGTTAGTTAGTAGTTAGTTAGTTAGTTAGTTAGTTAGTTAGTTAGTTAGTTAGTTAGTTAGTTAGTTAGTTAGTTAGTTAGTTAGTTAGTTAGTTAGTTAGTTAGTTAGTTAGTTAGTTAGTAGTTAGTTAGTTAGTTAGTTAGTTAGTTAGTTAGTTAGTTAGTTAGTTAGTTAGTTAGTTAGTTAGTTAGTTAGTTAGTTAGTTAGTTAGTTAGTTAGTTAGTTAGTTAGTTAGTTAGTTAGTTAGTTAGTTAGTTAGTTAGTTAGTTAGTTAGTTAGTTAGTTAGTTAGTTAGTTAGTTAGTTAGTTAGTTAGTTAGTTAGTTAGTTAGTTAGTTAGTTAGTTAGTTAGTAGTTAGTTAGTTAGTAGTTAGTTAGTTAGTTAGTAGTTAGTTAGTTAGTAGTTAGTAGTTAGTTAGTTAGTTAGTTAGTTAGTTAGTTAGTTAGTTAGTTAGTTAGTTAGTTAGTTAGTTAGTTAGTTAGTTAGTTAGTTAGTAGTTAGTTAGTTAGTTAGTTAGTTAGTTAGTTAGTTAGTTAGTTAGTTAGTAGTTAGTTAGTTAGTTAGTTAGTTAGTTAGTTAGTAGTTAGTTAGTTAGTTAGTTAGTTAGTTAGTTAGTTAGTTAGTTAGTTAGTTAGTTAGTTAGTTAGTTAGTTAGTTAGTTAGTAGTTAGTTAGTAGTAGTTAGTTAGTTAGTTAGTTAGTTAGTTAGTTAGTTAGTTAGTTAGTTAGTTAGTTAGTTAGTTAGTTAGTTAGTTAGTTAGTTAGTTAGTTAGTTAGTTAGTTAGTTAGTTAGTTACTTACTTACATCTTACATGTTTTAATAAACGAGCTTCCCTAATAGAATTCAGTGTTCACTTTTCTATACACATCCTGCGAGTGAGTATCTGGGGAAAGTTTTTTTTTGGAACAAGAAGAAGAAAAATTAACACAACCAACTTAAAATGCAATAGTTTTCCCAATGCCTTAGTAAATACTTCCAAAAACTAAACAAAAATCCTGAAATCCTTAATAAAATATTAAGGAAAATTTTAAGCTTTTAATCCCCAAGTATTATAACTATTAAACTTCTTATCAATTTTTATTTAAAGCTTTAGTAGGGGAGACCTTTCAAGGAAATTCTATGGATGAAAAAGGTTCAATGGTCGTTTGGGGATTACTTTAAATCATATTTAGTATAATATTGAACTTTCCTTTATTTGTTTATCGATTTTTATTTATCTTAATGGTCTATGGTATCCTAATGCATGAGAGGAATATGTATTGTATAGGGACTATTTTTAATTTGTTATTAATGTTATTATATGCATAAGAAATATGTATTAGCTCTTTTTGACAGTTTGTTCAAAATAATATTTTTTTCCGAGAAATGCCTTAAGTAGATTTAGTAACAAAAAGTTGTTTCTTTTTGAGTAGTTTAGGTTTAGTTTGATTGATTCATTTTCTAATGTTGAGAGGAGCTACTGATAAAAATGAACTATTTTGCAGGAAATACATATTTCTTTGTAAGCTTTTTACATACAAAAGCAATTGTTTGTGTTTAGTTTAGAGCTTTTGTAACCATCAACATAATTGGGGTTTTTAATAAGCTAAAAGGGAGAAAATATCAAATTTGTTATCTTAAATTCTCAACGTGACAGACTGAGTACTTGTCAAAGTTTGCGGTTGCTAAAGGCTTATTTACTTCATGTCAAAAACAGCTGATTCTATCGTTTTGGGGGTATTTTTAAAGGGTGTGAATGATATTGAAGTTAAGCAAGTATAAATATGCAAAAATGCTGTCACTCAGTTCTAGTTCCGTTTTAGTTCAGTTCTTGTTCACCTCTAGTTCCGTTCAAATTAAGTTCTAGTTCATTTCTAGTTCATAACTTCTGTACTGTGCTCATTCTATCAAACCCATTTAAAACCTTGGAAAATGGGACATATTTCACAATAAATTGAATATAGTGAAATCTATAAGCATTCTTATTTCTTTTGTTATTATATTTCCAATCTATTACAAAAAATGTTGAAAATTGTGTCACATCTTAGATCATTCTGTCTGTCTGTCTGTTTCTATAAAACCGCAAAATTGTTATTATATTTATTTAAATAGATAGATTTTTTATCCTATTTTGGTTTTGCCATCATTTACATTTATCCCCTGCTTAGGAATTATTTTATTTTCAATTTTTACTTTTATGTGTATACATATAAAAAAAAAAACAAAGCAAAATTTTTTTTCAATTTGTTAGATCTACACAATGTTATACTGAATATGTGTGAGAAGGAAAAGTTTAGCGTTTCGTTGGTTACATTTTGAAATAATGTTTGTAGAAGCCTGAGGCATATCGTACATTCAGACTAGTCTGAATTAAAAATTCTTCCGAGATAAGCAGTTGTCCCTTCTACTATAGCGTTGTAGGTTATAAATAACAATCAGTCAACCTTATTAGAACTATAAATTTTTCGGCTGAAACGATGGATTATATTTAGGTAAGTTAGTAGACTACTCCATATTATAGTATAATAATCTAAACTATGCTCGAGTCTATAATACAGTCCATAGTCTAGACTTTTTTCTATAGTAGAGACTATAGTTTAGACTACAATCTTGTCTAGCCCATAGTCTAGCAAATAGTTATTCCATAGACAAGTATATAGTCTAGTCCATAGTATAGTCTATAATTTAGTCTATAGTCAAGTCTAGTCTATAATTTAGTCTATAGTCTAGTCTTTAATCTAGCCTATGGTCTAGTCCATATTCTAGTCTATAATCTAGTCTATACGCTAGTCTATAATGTAGTCTATGGTCTAGTCTATAGTCTTGGCTATAATCTAGTTCATAGTCTATTCTATATTCTAGTATATAGCTAAGTCTATAGTCTAGTCAATAGTATAGTCTATAGTATAGTCTATAGTATAGTCTATAGTCTAGTCTTCAGTCTAGTCTATAGTCTAGTCAATAGTCTAGTCTATGGTCTAGCCTATAGTCTAGTCTATAATTTAGTACATAGTACATCGTATAGTCTATATTCTAGTCTATAGTCTAGTCTATTTTCTACTCTATAGTATAGTCTAGTCTATAGTATAGTATATAGTCTAGTCTAGTATATAGTCTCTATATCGTCTAGTCCATAGTCTAGTCTGTGGTCTAGTCTATAGTCTAGTCTATAGTTTAGTCTATAGTCTAGTCTGTAGTCTAGTTTATAGTTTAGTCTGTGGTCTAATCTATAGTCTAGTCTATAATCTAGTCTATAGTCTAGTCTGTGCTCTATAGTCTACACTATAGTCTAGTCCGTAGTTTAGCCTATAGTCTAGTCTATAATTTAGTCCTTAGTCAAATCCATAGTGCAGTCTTTATATAGTCTATAATATAGTCTATAATCTAGTCTATATTTTAGTCTATATTTTAGTCTATAGTCTAGTCTGTAGTCTAGTTTATAGTCTAGTCTGTGGTCTATAGTCTAGTCTATAATCTAGTCTATAGTCTAGTCTGTGCTCTATAGTCTAGACTATAGTCTAGTCCATAGTTTAGCCTATAGTCTAGTCTATAATTTAGTCCTTAGTCAAATCCATAGTGTAGTCTTTATATAGTCTATAATATAGTCTATATTTTAGTCTATAGGACAGTATATAGTCTAGTCTAGTATATAGTCTAGTCTCTGTATCGTCTAGTCTATAGTCTAGTCTGTGGTCTAGTCTATAGTCTAGTCTATAGTCTAGTCTATAGTTTAGTCTATAGTCTAGCCTAGTTTATAGTCTAGTCTATAGTCTAGTCTATAGTATAGTCTATAGTATAGTCTATAGTTTAGTCTATAGTCTAGTCTATAGTCTAGTCTATGGTCTAGTGTATAGTTTAGTCTATAGTTTAGTCTATAGTTTAGTCTATAGTTTAGTCTATAGTCTAGTCTATAGACTATTCTATAGTCTAGTCTATAGTGTAGTCTATAGTCTAGTCTATAGTGTAGTCTATAGTCTAGTCTATAGTCTAGTCTATAGTCTAGTCTATAGTCTAGTCTATAGTCTAGTCTATAGTCTAGTCTATAGTCTAGTCTATAGTCTAGTCTATAGTCTAGTCTATAGTCTAGTCTATAGTCTAGTCTATAGTCTAGTCTATAGTCTAGTCTATAGTCTAGTCTATAGTCTAGTCTATAGTCTAGTCTATAGTCTAGTCTATAGTCTAGTCTATAGTCTAGTCTATAGTCTAGTCTATAGTCTAATAGACTAGTATAGTTTATAGTATCGTCTATAGTATAGTCTATATTCTAGCCTATAGTCTAGTCTATAGTATAGTCTATAGTATAGTCTAGTCTATAGTATAGTCTAGTCTATAGTCTAGTCTATAGTCTAGTCTATAGTCTAATCTATAGTCTAGTCTATAGTCTAGTCTATAGTCTAGTCTATAGTCTAGTCTATAGTCTAGTCTATAGTCTAGTCTATAGTCTAGTCTATAGTCTAGTCTATAGTCTAGTCTAGTCTAGTCTATATAGACTAGTATAGTTTATAGTATCGTCTATAGTATAGTCTATATTCTAGCCTATAGTCTAGTCTATAGTCTAGTCTATAGTCTAGTCTATGGTCTAGTGTATAGTTTAGTCTATAGTTTAGTCTATAGTTTAGTCTATAGTTTAGTCTATAGTCTAGTCTATAGACTATTCTATAGTCTAGTCTATAGTGTAGTCTATAGTCTAGTCTATAGTGTAGTCTATAGTCTAGTCTATAGTCTAGTCTATAGTCTAGTCTATAGTCTAGTCTATAGTCTAGTCTATAGTCTAGTCTATAGTCTAGTCTATAGTCTAGTCTATAGTCTAGTCTATAGTCTAGTCTATAGTCTAGTCTATAGTCTAGTCTATAGTCTAGTCTATAGTCTAGTCTATAGTCTAGTCTATAGTCTAGTCTATAGTCTAGTCTATAGTCTAGTCTATAGTCTAGTCTATAGTCTAGTCTATAGTCTAGTCTATAGTCTAGTCTATAGTCTAGTCTATAGTCTAGTCTAGTCTATATAGACTAGTATAGTTTATAGTATCGTCTATATTCTAGCCTATAGTCTAGTCTATAGTATAGTCTATAGTATAGTCTAGTCTATAGTATAGTCTAGTCTATAGTCTAGTCTAGTCTATAGTCTAGTATATAGTCTAGTCTATAGTCTATTCTATAGTCTTGTCTATAGTCTAGTCTATAGTGTAGTCTATAATCTAGTCTATAATCTAGTCTATAGTCTAGTCTATAGTCTAGTCTATAGTCTAGTCTATGGTCTAGTCTATAGTCTAGTCTATAGTCTAGTCTATAGTCTAGTCTATAGTATAGTCTAGTCTATAGTCTAGTCTAGTCTATAGTCTAGTATATAGTCTAGTCTATAGTCTATTCTATAGTGTAGTCTATAGTCTAGTATATAGTCTAGTCTATAGTCTAGTCTATGGTCTAGTCTATAGTCTAGTCTATAGTCTAGTCTATAGTCTAGTCTATGGTCTAGTCTATAGTCTAGTCTATAGTCTAGTCTATAGTCTAGTCTATAGTCTAGTCTATAGTCTAGTCTATAGTCTATTCTATAGTCTAGTCTATAGTCTAGTCTAATGTCTAGTCTATAGTCTAGTCTATAGTCTAGTCTATAGTCTAGTCTATAGTCTAGTCTATAGTCTAGCCTATAGTCTAGTCTATAGTCTAGTCTATAGTCTAGTCTATAGTCTAGTCTATAGTCTTGTCTATAATCTAGTCTATAGTCTAGTCGAAAACCTTATTTTAAATCTTTTGTCTAGTTTATTCGGTTATATGTAATTTGGTATGGTTTTTAATTGAAGCTTGTGTAGGGTATTGAAAGCTCTGCTAATATTTATGTAACAAAAATTAATGCGTTGTCATTTTATTCCCTCTTCTTATCTGCTTCGATTTCAAGTAATTTGAATAGAATTTCAATATACTCTATAGGCTGTCTATAAGTATATTGTTAAAGAGTTGAGCATTTATATAAATGACATTGTAGCAGTTGAAATCAGTGTATGGCAAAAGGAGGACTTTGTTCAGAATTTTCTTAAAAGAATGGGTGTCCTATGAAGGCTTCGTTGAATGTCATTTCAAAATGATATTGTTTTTAATTAATGTTTTGATTTTCGTTCCCTGTTTATTTCAGCTGCCGACCTTTGTTTTTATAGAGTCTATGGCTTACTGTATGAAAATTACATTTTTCAGTTGGGTTTTCATTATTTCTTGTGGCAATAATACTTTAGCATTCTGTAATAGTAATGATGTACATAGATAATGATGATTAAAATTTTCACTCTTTATTCTCCTCTTTAAAATTGAAATTTTTAAAGAATTGTGAGATTTTCATTTCCTTTTAAAGTTTGAGTTGTAAAAAGAAAATTATTTTGATGTCAACAGTTAAAGCAAATAAAATAAATCATTTGTTTAATTTTGAAAAATGTGACAGTTGTCAGATTTACAATAGAGGATAATGGATAGATTAGTATATAATCTAGAGTAATAGCGAGTAAAGTAGTATATTGCAATAAAGTATTAAAGATTATTTTACTAATTGTAAAAAATTTTAGATTCAAAGTTAATTTGACATTTGAATTTTGGTTTCTAGAACGTGTAATCTTTAGAAAGGAGAGATAATTTTTTAAGTTTTTTATTGGTAAAATTTGTATATTTTTTTCAATACTCTTAGCATCGATTTTTTTTCGCAATTTTGTAATTCTTTTGCAATTGTTCTTAGAGAAATCAAAAATATGTTTATTATCTGCTGAGAATCCTGTTAATGAATCTGTTATAAAATGAAATTGTTACAACTTTACTGGAAACTAAATAGTTTCCTTTGCGGCTAATAAATCATTAGCTTTATAAACATTTTCTATAGAAACTGTCATAAACAGAGAGAAAAATTTCACCAAAATATATATAACTGAAGCGGAAAAATATAAACCATAAAAAAATGGAAATGGAAAAACCAAAAAAAAAAATTTGTTTTTCCGGTAAAACTCATAACATTTCTATTTAGAAATGCAAATCATGTTCGCTCATACATTTGTGGCTAAAGACACTAAACGAAGGAATTTTTATAAAAATGCATAATGTTGTTTGAATTTTCCTAAAAATTTCTTCGTTTACAAACAATATTCGCTTATTGTCAGGGATGGAAAATTAAAATGTTGAAATAGTAACTAACCAAACTATAGACTAGGCTATAAACAATGCTATAGACTAGACTAAAGACTACACTAAAAACTGGACTATAGACTAGACTAGACTGGACTATAGACTAGACTATAGACTAGACTATAGACTAGACTATAGACTAGACCATAGACTAGACTATAGACTAGACTAAAGAATAGACTATAGACTAGACTATAGAATAGACTATAGACTAGACTATAGACTAGACTATAGAATAGACTATAGACTAGACTATAGACTAGACTATAGACTAGACTACAGACTAGACTATAGACTAGACTATAGACTAGACTATAGATTAGACTATAGACTAGACTATAGACTAGACTATAGACTAGACTATAGACTAGACTATAGACTGGACTATAGACTAGACTATAGAGTAGACTATAGACTAGACTATAGACTAGACTATAGACTAGACTATACACTAGACTATAGACTAGACTATAGATTAGACTATAGACTAGACTATAGACTAGACTATAGACTAGACTATAGACTAGACTATAGACTAGACTAGACTAGACTAGACTAGACTATAGACTAGACTATAGACTAGACTATAGACTAGACTATAGACTAGACTATAGACTAGACTATAGACTAGACTATGACTAGACTATAGACTAGACTATAGACTAGACTATAGACTAGACTATAGACTAGACTATAGACTAGACTATAGACTAGACTATAGACTAGACTATAGACTAGACTATAGACTAGACTATAGACTAGACTATAGACTAGACTATAGACTAGACTATAGACTAGACTATAGACTAGACTATAGACTAGACTATAGACTAGACTATAGACTACTATAGACTAGACTATAGACTAGACTATAGACTAGACTATAGACTAGACTATAGACTAGACTATAGACTAGACTATAGACTAGACTATAGACTAGACTATAGACTAGACTATAGACTAGACTATAGACTAGACTATAGACTAGACTATAGACTAGACTATAGACTAGACTATAGACTAGACTATAGACTAGACTATAGACTAGACTATAGACTAGACTATAGACTAGACTATAGACTAGACTATAGACTAGACTATAGACTAGACTATAGACTAGACTATAGACTAGACTATAGACTAGACTATAGACTAGACTATAGACTAGACTATAGACTAGACTATAGACTAGACTATAGACTAGACTATAGACTAGACTATAGACTAGACTATAGACTAGACTATAGACTAGACTATAGACTAGACTATAGACTAGACTATAGACTAGACTATAGACTAGACTATAGACTAGACTATAGACTAGACTATAGACTAGACTATAGACTAGACTATAGACTAGACTATAGACTAGACTATAGACTAGACTATAGACTAGACTATAGACTAGACTATAGACTAGACTATAGACTAGACTATAGACTAGACTATAGACTAGACTATAGACTAGACTATAGACTAGACTATAGACTAGACTATAGACTAGACTATAGACTAGACTATAGACTAGACTATAGACTAGACTAAAGACTAGACTATAGACTAAGCTATAGACTAGACTAAAGACTAGACTATAGACTAGACTAGACTATAGACTAGACTATAGACTAGACTATAGACTAGACTATAGACTAGACTATAGACTAGACTATAGACTAGACTATAGACTAGACTATAGACTAGACTATAGACTAGACTATAGACTAGACTATAGACTAGACTATAGACTAGACTATAGACTGGACTATAGACTAGACTATAGACTAGACTATAGACTAGACTATAGACTAGACTATAGACTAGACTATAGACTAGACTATAGACTAGACTATAGACTAGACTATAGACTAGACTATAGACTAGACTATAGACTAGACTATACACTAGACTATAGACTAGACTATAGACTAGACTATAGACTAGACTATAGACTAGACTATAGACTAGACTATAGACTAGACTATAGACTAGACTATAGACTAGACTATAGACTAGACTATAGACTAGACTATAGACTAGACTATAGACTAGACTATAGACTAGACTATTGACTAGGCTATAGAATAGACTAAAGACTAGACTATATACTAGACTATATACTAAGCTATAGACTAGACTAAAGACTAGACTATAGACTAGACTATAGATTAGACTATAGACTAGACTATAGACTAGACTATAGACTAGACTATAGACTAGACTATAGACTAGACTATAGACTAGACTATAGACTAGACTATAGACTAGGCTATAGACTAGACTATAGACTAGACTATAGTCTAGACTATAGACTAGACTATAGACTAGACTATAGACTAGACTATAGACTAGACCATAGACTAGACTATAGACTAGACTATAGACTACACTATAGGCTACACTATAGACTAGGCTATAGACTAGACTATAGACTAGACTATAGACTAGACTATAGACTAGACTATAGACTAGACTATAGACTAGACTATAGACTAGACTATAGACTAGACTATAGACTAGACTATAGACTAGACTATAGACTAGACTATAGACTATACTATAGACTAGACTATAGACTAGACTATAGACTGGACTAAGGACTATACTAGACTATAGACTGGACTAAGGACTATACTAGACAATAGACTACACTAGACTATAGACTACACTAGACTATAGACTACACTAGACTATATTCTACACTAGACTATATTCTACACTAGACTATAGACTATGAACTACAAAAAAGACAAGATTATGGACTAGACTACAGACTAGATTATAGTCAGTTAGTTTATAAGTTAGAAAAAGTACCAAAAATATAGTGTGCTTTCCGATATCAAAAAATGCTGCAAAAAAGCACAAAATTACTGAATTTTCCATGCCTGCAGAAAGTCTTTATAAAACCTACTTTTAGTCTGTATTTTTTAGAATATTAACTACCAGGAAGAAGTAAAAAGAAAAAGTTACACAAAATGAAAAACAATGTTATATACTTAATGGCACTCAACTTGAGGCAAGAATATTTTTATTTTTGTACATTTTTTCATATACCTACTCGAAAATACTTATAAATTCTTGAAAACATTTTACATGTGTTTTCTGTTCTTTCCTACAACATCCTCTGCCGTAAGTTAAAAGACACGGCACGGCGGCACAATACTAATAAAATCTAAAAAAACAACAAACGTATTCCTTACACAAAAATAAAAAGCTAATATATTCTTATATCCTTTCTAACTGATTTGAAAATGTGGCCTGTTAAAGGCATTGTAGGTAGCAACATTACTTATACGTAGCGATGTACGAATCCTTACATAAACATTAAATTTATTTGCATTTTATATGGGAATTCTATGGATATTTTTACGGAAAAGAATTATAAGGGAATAAATAAGCGGCTCATATATTAAACGAATATACTTTTCCCGGAATAGTAGAAATATGAAAATATTATGGCAGGGAATGAGATATTTATTTCACTTGGGAAGACATATTAAAGTTAATGAATATATTGTTTTTTCTTTGTTTTGGATTGAAAATGCAAAGACCTAGAACACTAAATATTCTTAAACATATGAACAAAGAGGATTTTAACTTAGAGAAAAGTTGGAATTTATTTAAATACTATATTACTATGCTAGTAAAATATGTCTATTTTGGTAAAAATTTAAATATTTAACAACTCACTTAACATAATATTATTACTTTTAGTTAAATAAAATTCATTTATATTTGCAACATAAACATAAATTTAAAGATGAACTAGCCATTTGATCAAATCTTTGAGGAAATTAACGAATAATTTGTGAAACAAACAACTTAAGGAAACAATTTCCTCCAACCTTAGACTTATAATACTACAGACTAGATTATGGACTAGACTATAGACTATCCTATAGACTAGACTACAGACATGAATTTAATCTAGACTAAAGATTAAAATATATGTAGATTCTACTATAAACTAGACTACAGACTAGAAAATAGACTAAACTATAGCTTAGACCATAGGTCACACTAGATTTACCGATTGGTTTATAAAAAATATACTATAGGCTAAAATATAGGCTAGACTATATACTTGACAGTAAACTAGACCATAAACCATAAAAATAGTATAAATTTGACGCTAAACTGAATAACAGACTAGGAAACACACCAGGCTTTAAACTAGGCTATAGACTAAACTAATGACCAGACAATAGATTAGATTATAGTCTAGTCTATATAGACTACACTATAGACTAGACTAGACTATATACTAGACTATAGACTGTACTATAGACTAGACTATAAACTAGTCTATAGACTAGACTTTAGACTAGACTTTAGACTAGACTTTAGACTAGACTTTAGACTAGACTTTAGACTAGACTTTAGACTAGACTAGACTATAGACTGGATATAGTCCAGTCCTGGATATAGTCCGGTCTAAAGTCTAGTCTATAGTCTAGTCTATAGTCTAGTCTATAGTCTAGTCTATAGTCTAGTCTATAGTCTAGTCTATAGTCTAGTCTATAGTCTAGTCTATAGTCTAGTCTATAGTCTAGTCTATAGTCTAGTCTATAGTCTAGTCTATAGTCTAGTCTATAGTCTAGTCTAGTCTAGTCTATAGTCTAGTCTATAGTCTAGTCTATAGTCTAGTCTATAGTCTAGTCTATAGTCTAGTCTATAGTCTAGTCTATAGTCTAGTCTATAGTCTAGTCTATAGTCTAGTCTATAGTCTAGTCTATAGTCTAGTCTATAGTCTAGTCTATAGTCTAGTCTATAGTCTAGTCTATAGTCTAGTCTATAGTCTAGTCTATAGTCTAGTCTATAGTCTAGTCTATAGTCTAGTCTATAGTCTAGTCTATAGTCTAGTCTATAGTCTAGTCTATAGTCTAGTCTATAGTCTAGTCTATAGTCTAGTCTATAGTCTAGTCTATAGTCTAGTCTATAGTCTAGTCTATAGTCTAGTCTATAGTCTAGTCTATAGTCTAGTGTATAGTCTAGTCTATAGTCTAGTCTATAGTCTAGTCTAGTCTATAGTGTAGTCTAAAGTATATTCTATAGTCTAGTCAATAGTCTAGTTTACAGTCTAGTCTATAGTCTAGTCTATAGTCTAGTCTTTAGTCTTGTCTATAGTCTAGTCTATAGTCTAGTCTATATAGTATATAGTCTAGTCTATAGTCTAGTCTATAGTCTAGTCTATAGTCTAGTCTATATTCTAGTCTATAGTCTAGATTATAGTCTAGTCTATAGTTTAGTCTATAGTCTAGTCTATAGTCTAGTCTATAGTCTAGTCTATAGTCTAGTCTATAGTCTAGTCTATAGTCTAGTCTATAGTCTAGTCTTTAGTCTAGTCTATAGTCTAGTCTATAGTCTAGTCTATAGTCTAGTCTATATTCTAGTCTATAGTCTAGATTATAGTCTAGTCTATAGTTTAGTCTATAGTTTATTCTATAGTCTAGTCTATAGTCAAGTCTATATTCTAGTCTATAGTATGGTCTATAGTCTAGTCTATAGTCTAGTCTATAGTCTAGTCTATAGTCTAGTCTATAGTCTAGTCTAGTCTATAGTCTAGTCTAGTCTAGTCTATAGTCTAGTCTATAGTCTAGTCTAGTCTATAGTCTAGTCTATAGTCTAGTCTAGTCTATAGTCTAGTCTAGTCTAGTCTATAGTCTAGTCTATAGTCTAGTCTATAGTCTAGTCTATAGTCTAGTCTATAGTCTAGTCTATAGTCTAGTCTATAGTCTAGTCTAGTAGTCTATAGTCTAGTCTATAGTCTAGTCTATAGTCTAGTCTATAGTCTAGTCTATAGTCTAGTCTATAGTCTAGTCTATAGTCTAGTCTATAGTCTAGTCTATAGTCTAGTCTATAGTCTAGTCTATAGTCTAGTCTATAGTCTAGTCTATAGTCTAGTCCTATAGTCTAGTCTATAGTCTAGTCTATAGTCTAGTCTATAGTCTAGTCTATAGTCTAGTCTATAGTCTAGTCTATAGTCTAGTCTATAGTCTAGTCTATAGTCTAGTCTATAGTCTAGTCTATAGTCTAGTCTATAGTCTAGTCTATAGTCTAGTCTATAGTCTAGTCTATAGTCTAGTCTATAGTCTAGTCTATAGTCTAGTCTATAGTCTAGTCTATAGTCTAGTCTATAGTCTAGTCTATAGTCTAGTCTATAGTCTAGTCTATAGTCTAGTCTATAGTCTAGTCTATAGTCTAGTCTATAGTCTAGTCTATAGTCTAGTCTATAGTCTAGTCTATCTAGTCTATAGTCTAGTCTATAGTCTAGTCTATAGTCTAGTCTATAGTCTAGTCTATAGTCTAGTCTATAGTCTAGTCTATAGTCTAGTCTATAGTCTAGTCTATAATCTAGTCTATAGTCTAGTCTATATAGTATAGTCTGGTCTAGTCTATAGTCCAGTCTATAGTCTAGTCTATAGTCTAGTATATAATCTTGTATAGTCTACTCTATAGTCTAGTCTATAGTCTGGTTTATAGTCTAGTCTTAAGTCTAGTCTATAGTCTAGTCTATAGTCTAGTCTAAAGTCTAGTCTTAAGTCTAGTCTATAGTCTAGTCTATAGTCTAGTCTATAGTCTAGTCTATAGTCTAGTCAATAGTCTAGTCTATAGTCTAGTCTATAGTCTAGTCTATAGTCTAGTCTATAGTCTAGTCTATAGTCTAGTCTATAGTCTAGTCTATAGTCTAGTCTATAGTCTAGTCTATAGTCTAGTCTATAGTCTAGTCTATAGTCTAGTCTATAGTCTAGTCTATAGTCAGTCTATAGTCTAGTCTAGTCTAGTCTATAGTCTAGTCTATAGTCTAGTCTATAGTCTAGTCTATAGTCTAGTCTATAGTCCTAGTCTATAGTCTAGTCTATAGTTAGTCTATAGTCTAGTCTATTAGTCTAGTCTATAGTCTAGTCTATAGTCTAGTCTATAAGTCTAGGTCTATAGTCTAGTCTATAGTCTAGTCTATAGTCTAGTCTATAGTCTAGTCTATAGTCTAGTCTATAGTCTAGTCTATAGTCTAGTCTATAGTCTAGTCTATAGTCTAGTCTATAGTCTAGTCTATAGTCTAGTCTATAGTTCTAGTCTATAGTCTAGTCTATAGTCTAGTCTATAGTCTAGTCTATAGTCTAGTCTATAGTCTAGTCTATAGTCTAGTCTATAGGTCTAGTCTATATAGTATATAGTCTGGTCTAGTCTATGTCCAGTCTATAGTCTAGTCTATAGTCTAGTATATAATCTAGTATATAGTCTAGTCTATAGTCTAGTCTATAGTCTATAGTCTAGTTTATAGTCTAGTCTTAAGTCTAGTCTATAGTCTAGTCTATAGTCTAGTCTAAAGTCTAGTCTAAAGTCTAGTCTTAAGTCTAGTCTATAGTCTAGTCTATAGTCTAGTCTATAGTCTAGTCTATTGTCTAGTCTATAGTCTAGTCCATAGTCTAGTCTATAGTCTAGTCTATAGTCTAGTCTATAGTCTAGTCTATAGTCTAGTCTATAGTCTAGTCTATATTCTAGTCTATATTCTAGTCTATAGTCTAGATTATAGTCTAGTCTATAGTTTAGTCTATAGTTTAGTCTATAGTCTAGTCTATAGTCAAGTCTATATTCTAGTCTATAGTATAGTCTATAGTCTAGTCTATAGTCTAGTCTATAGTCTAGTCTATAGTCTAGTCTATAGTCTAGTCTATAGTCTAGTCTATAGTCTAGTCTATAGTCTAGTCTATAGTCTAGTCTATAGTCTAGTCTATAGTCTAGTCTATAGTCTAGTCTATAGTCTAGTCATAGTCTAGTCTATAGTCTAGTCTATAGTCTAGTCTATAGTCTAGTCTATAGTCTTGTCTATAGTCTAGTCTATAGTCTAGTCTATAGTCTAGTCTATATAGTATATAGTCTGGTCTAGTCTATAGTCCAGACTATAGTCTAGTCTATAGTCTAGTATATAATCTAGTATATAGTCTAGTCTATAGTCTAGTCTATAGTCTATAGTCTAGTTTATAGTCTAGTCTTAAGTCTAGTCTATAGTCTAGTCTATAGTCTAGTCTAAAGTCTAGTCTTAAGTCTAGTCTATAGTCTAGTCTATAGTCTAGTCTAAAGTCTAGTCTTAAGTCTAGTCTATAGTCTAGTCTATAGTCTAGTCTATAGTCTAGTCTATTGTCTAGTCTATAGTCTAGTCTATAGTCTAGTCTATAGTCTAGTCTATAGTCTAGTCTATAGTCTAGTCTATAGTCTAGTCTATAGTCTAGTCTATAGTCTAGTCTAGTCTAGTCTATAGTCTAGTCTATAGTCTAGTCTTAGTCTATTAGTCTAGTCCAGGGGTCGGCAAACTATGGCTCGCGAGCCAAATGCGGCTCTTTGGATGTGGAGCTGTGGCTCTTTAGTTTCATACACACATTTTATTTATTTTATAAAAAAATATTTGTATGCTTATTTTAAAATCTTTCCGAATCGATTAACGAGCAATGTATTAAAACTAACAAAACACTTCTCAAACGTTTCAACAATATATAAAACTTTTTAACTTTTCTTAATCGTTCTGTACATGAACAAAACAAAGACAAATACTTTTTGAGTGAGAAAGAAAAAAAACAAAACAATTAGCTTTTCGCTCATTTCCTTGCTTTTATTTGCCCCTACAATTGTACATTTGAGAATAAATCCTCATTGAGCCATTTGAAATTGGTATTGGATCTCTGGAAATGCAGTTGATCAATTTAAAAAGTAAAGCTTTGTGTTGTGGAAAATTGTCAAAGTTTAAAAGCAAGTTGGAAGATTTAGGTAAAAAGCCAACTAACAAATGAAAATTTAGAGTCATTTTTGAAACTTTAAACAACAAGTTATGATCCAAGCTTTCTAAAGCCATACAAACCTATCACTCCCATTGAATTTGTTCCATGTACAAGTTAATATTGTAAGAAAATGTTTAATTCTTTAAAGTGTTAATTGAAAAGTTCCCTATAAACGAATGGGGTATCATATCAGTGATCCTACGAGGTGCCATTAGATAAGATGTAAATCATGAACATACATTCCGAAATTTTCGTGTTTTTCGAATTAAAACATATATTTTGGAAATATAAAAATAGTAATTAATTAATAATGTGGAGAATTTTGATACAGTTAAATACTAAAAACTTAGTCTATCTCAAAACTTTAAACTTTAATCTTTTTTTTTAAGAATTTTATATTTTTTGCACGCTTTCTATAAAAAGGTACAAAAAATTATAAATTTTTATATATTGCACGTTTTAATGACAGTGATCTATGAAAAATTGATATATTTTTGACATAAAATTTTTGGCTATAAATAAGGGACCAGAAAGCGTATTAAGGACCCATCCTTACAAAATTTGGTAATGAAGTTTTGGATCCTATAAAACTTGTTTGTGTTGATTTTCATCACTATACTTGTATTTTAGCCTGTTGTATGTCGGAACTTTCGAAAGTGGACTCCATATGGGAGGAAGGGTCAATTTTGAATCCATCCTTATTAAATTTGGTACAGATATTTTTTGTTCTTATAAAACCTGTTTGTGTCGAATTTCGTCGCTTACTGCTATTATTAAGTCACTTAAGAGCGATAGGGTCATTTTCTAATGGGGATCTAATATGGGGGGTAGGATCAATTTTGAGCCGATCGTCACCAAATTTGGTAAAGTGATTTTTGTTCCTGTTTGTGTTGAATTTCGTCATAAAATTGCCATTATTAAGCCAGTTATGAGTGTTAAAATCAAATTTGGAAGATAGATTTTTGTTCTTATACAACTTGTTTAGGTCGAATTTCGTCTCTATACTGCTACTGTTAAGTCAATTATGATCGTTAGAGTAATTTTCTGAATTGGGGTTGGTCAATTATGGTTCAATGACCGCAATACATCACAGTAAATTTTTTGTTTGTATAAAAAAACTTGTGCAAAATTTTATCTCGATTGCTGCCTAATTATATCACTGTCGCTCCACTCTAATAAACTGTTATAGGTATATTTATATAACAAGTGTTAAAAAACGCATTCGAATGACCCATAAAAATTCTAAAAGTGTTTGTAGTCAAAAATCTATAAGAAAGATTCCTTGCAGAATCGTCTTGTAGATAATTAAACAAAAAATATGTTTTTGAAGTGAATTCATAAAGTATTTGTAATGTTTTAATAAACAAAAATTTTGTGGCTCTTTTACAACCCATGTTTAGTAAACTGTAAATTTTGGCTCTTCAGACTCAAAAGTTTGCCGACCCCTGGTCTAGTCTATAGTCTAATCTATTGTCTAGTCTATAGTCTAGTCTATAGTATAGTCTATAGTCTAGTCTATAGTCTAGTCTATAGTCTAGTATATGGCCTAGTCTATAGTTTTTTCTATGGTCTAGTCTATAGTTTTGTCTATAGTCCAGTCTATATTCTAGTCTATATAACTAAGGTAGGGTATTTATTAGTGAGTCCTCATTAATATAGCATACAACTTGGTATAACTAAATTACATATGTATGTAGTGGTATAATTTGTTTTAAACTATTTTCTCAACAATTGTTATAAAAACATTTTAGTTGCAAGTGTTTTCCGCTGTCTCACTTTGTAGAAAGACCACAAAAAACACTAAAAAGGCTTAAATGTGGATGTCAGAGATTTTTCCGTAAGTGAAAGTGTTAATGTAAGCAGTTCAGAGAGCGGCAGCTAAATATAACAGGGGCCGAGTGAAGCAAGATTTTTGCACACGTACATACAAAGAACTAAAGTTGAGAGCATTAAAACAATTTAATGAGTAGCTTTTAATTGTTTAGTAAAGCTTTGTTATATCTATTTGAATCTCTTTAAGCCAACCACTGTTGTCTAGTTTCCTAAATACATATATTTTTACCTCTGCTTTCCAGTTTGGTTATTGCGGAAAAAAATTATATTTATAATTTGTTGTAGAAGTTTTACTATTAGTTACCCGGTATTAATGCTAACTTGTCCTATATATAGTAATATTAGAGAAGTAATTGCAGGCAATCTCATAGTTGGTTGCTATTTATTTAAGGATCAACTTTTTCGCCCATATGCTGTTTGTTTATAGCTACCAGAATACGGAGACAACTAATTTAATTTAAAAGTTTTATTTTTTTTTTAATAGGAATTCTATTTTCATTGCTCACGTAAATGTCTACCTTCCCACTAATGTTGGGATTTGTATGATTTTGTTTGTGTAGACTTTTTTCGTGTTATTTTAGGAAACATATGTGAAGGTTTGTGTTGGTTTAAAATAGAAAAATTTGAAGTACTTTTTCAAATTCAAAAAGGTATTTTGTGTTAAGAAGAGAAAAAGCTTCAAAACAGATCAGAATATGATCATGACTACAGTTCAGACTATAGTGAAAACTACTGTCCGCACTGTAGCCTTAATAGTAGTCTGACTTGGCTATAGTCAACAGTGTCACTAATCTAGTATGCAGTCCTGACTATAGTTAGTACTGTTGTATTGGCAATAGTCTTAACTGTGGTTTTAGATTCACTAATGAGAACATTCAGCATTATCTGCTAACTATAACTAACCGCAACTATATGAAATAAAAATTGTGGTAAAAGTTTCTATTCATAATTACACTCATGATTCAGAATCATATCTAACCAAAACTATATAATAAAATCATTTATTTTAAAAATAAAATTTCCATATTTATTTAACCGATAAATAATCACTTAAAGCCATTAAAGACTTTAGTCTAGTAAAGGCATTCAATTAAAAAAGTCAACATTTAAAGTCGTCAGGTTAAACAAAATGGATTTAATACCAATATACGCTATTGTATTCGCTCTTTTTTTGGCTGTCGTAACCGCCAGACAATCAAAATTTAAACCACCCACGAATTGTTACCATCCACCTTGTCCGGGCGATAAGTCGTTTGAGGATAGTAAATATGGTTTAAGAGCATAACTGCAGCCATTACGAATATGTGTGAAATATGAAATATTAAACAAATAAAATAAATTTATTGAAAGAAAAAAATAATGTTTGTTTTAATGAAAATGTGTCTTAAAATGATTTATAAATAGTAAAAGTAAAAATTTAAAGAAAAAAGCTGCTCAGATTCTTCCAATTCCAATTTATACAGTTTTTCTGTAGAAAAATATTTCCAAGAGAAAAGCTGATTTAGTTCTGTCTCGTTCAAATTCTGACAAAATCTGTTCAGATTTTGTGCAACTTTACTATAGAAAAAGTTGCTAAGATTTAGGCAACTATTCCATTAATATATTTGACTTCATTCTGACAAATTTACTACAGAAATAGTTCCTCAAATTCTGAAAAGTTTCTATAGAAAAAATCAGATTCTGACAACTTTTCTGAGAAAAAGTTGCTCCGATTTTGAAAATTTTTCTATAGAAAAAGTAGTTCAGATTCTTACAACTTCTCTATAGAAAAAGTTGCTCCGATTCTGACAACTTTTCTATAGAAAAAGTTGCTCAGATTCTGACAACTTTTCTATAGAAAAATTTGCTCAGATTCTGACAACTTTTCTATAGAAAAATTTGCTCCGATTCTGACAACTTTTCTATCAAAAAAGTTGCTCCGATTCTGACAACTTTTCTATCAAAAAAGCTGCTCAGATTTTTACAATTTTTCTATGGAAAAAGTTTCACAGATTCTAAAACTTTTCTTAAGAAAATGATCCTCAGACTAACACAATTTTTCTAAAAAAAATGATAAGCTTCTGAAAACTTTTCTATAGAAAATATGATCAGATTACGACAAATTGTCCATAGACAACGTTGTTCAGATCCAACAACCATTCTATAGAAAAAGTTAGACTGATACAAACAAACATTCTATAGAAAAACTTTCTCAGATTCTGAGAACCTTTCGATAGGAGAAGTAGGCTAAACTGTCAACAGTCTATAGTACACAATACAGACTAGAAAAAGAATATACTATAGACTAGACTATAGACCACGCTATAGGCTAGAATATAGACTAGACAATAAACTATACTGTAGACTATACTATAGACTAGACTATAGACTAGGACTATAGACTAGACTATAGACTAGGACTATAGACTAGACTATAGGCTAGGCTACAGACTAGACTATAGATCAGACTGTGTAATAGATATAGAATAGACTATACACTAGACTACAGACTTAGGTTAAACTATAGACAATACCATATGCTACACTATAGTCTAGACCTGACTAGACTAGACTATTAACTATACTATGGACTAGACTATAGACCAGACTATAGACACTACTATAGACTAGACTATAGACTAAACTACAGACTAGACTATAGACTAGACTATTGACTAGACTATAGAATAGACTATAGACTAGACTATAGACTAGACTATAGAATAGACTATAGACTAGACACTATAGACTAGTCTACAAACTAGACTATAGAATAGACTATAGACTAGACTATAGACTAGACTATAGACTAGACTATAGACTAGACTATAGACTAGACTATAGACTAGACTATAGACTAGACTGTAGACTAGACTATAGACTAGACTATAGACTAGACTATAGACTAGACTATAG
The DNA here is from genome assembly GCF_015586225.1 of Lucilia sericata. Taxonomy (NCBI): domain Eukaryota; kingdom Metazoa; phylum Arthropoda; class Insecta; order Diptera; family Calliphoridae; genus Lucilia; species Lucilia sericata. The sequence goes on from NW_023994937.1 coordinate 143,035, forward strand.
ACTAGACTATAGACTAGACCAACGGTTCCCAAATGGGGGTCCGCGGACCCCTAGTGGTCCGTAGTAAAATCCTAGGGGGTCCGCGAAGACGAACGAAAAAAACCATGAATAAACAATATTCTGTTTTTATATGTATGTACAAATATATCCAATTTTTGTGCAATAATCCCAAATTTTTTGGTGACTTTTTGAATTTTATTTTTTCGTTTGTTTATCAGGAAGAAGCTAGGCCCTACAATTTATTGTATAACTTTTATAAAGTAAAGTACTGCGTGATTTGTAATTTTTATTTCCTGTATATGTACTGAAATAATGGTTTTTATTTCAGACAAATAATACTCTGCCTTACAATTAAATTAGGGATACTGGTATTACAGATTTAATTTTATCAAATTGTAAGCAAAAGTGTTCTCGTTTGAAAGGACTAAAATTATATATTTCCAAAACAGAGGTGACTCTTTATGCATCTCTTTATAAATATTCCAATCCGACGTGATACACAGATTTTAACTTGATTTTGTCGACCAATACATATTATTAAATTAACATCAGAAAATCCATAGCGTTTCGCGTAAATATGTAGCCAAAAACCATGAAGTAAAATAATTCGTTGGTATTTTAAAATTCAAATTTAAGTTCCAAATTCACAGTACTTTAACAAAGAGTTCAAATCATATATTATGCGGATAACGCATTCCGCAACAACATAGAAGAAGTCCAACTTTCTTATATTATTTTCCCGAAAACTTAGCTCACTTACTCAGTTCACCCTTTGCAATCGCAACAAATTTTTGAAACGTGACTCCTTAAGCACATGTGACAATATTTGATAAAGAAACCTTTTCGCTACCTTGAAGAAAAATTAACATGAAAGATCTCACGAACATAAAATTAAACATCATGTTAACATATCAACAAAGAAGTCATTCTATCTTCAAAACATGCAATTGAAAACCTATCTGAAATATTATATATTCTCAATGTACGGGAAAAAAAATATGTATGGGGGTCCGCGAAATTAAATAAGTTCTTCAAGGGGTCCGCGAAGTAAAAATCTGTGGGAACCGCTGGACTAGACTATAGACTAGACTATAGACTAGACTATAGACTAGACTATAGACTAGACTATAGACTAGACTATAGACTAGACTATAGACTAGACTATAGACTAGACTATAGACTAGACTATAGACTAGACTATAGACTAGACTATAGACTAGACTATAGACTAGACTATAGACTAGACTATAGACTAGACTATAGACTAGACTATAGACTAGACTATAGACTAGACTATAGACTAGACTATAGACTAGACTATAGACTAGACTATAGACTAGACTATAGACTAGACTATAGACTAGACTATAGACTAGACTATAGACTAGACTATAGACTAGACTATAGACTAGACTATAGACTAGACTATAGACTAGACTATAGACTAGACTATAGACTAGACTATAGACTAGACTATAGACTAGACTATAGACTAGACTATAGACTAGACTATAGACTAGACTATAGACTAGACTATAGACTAGACTATAGACTAGACTATAGACTAGACTATAGACTAGACTATAGACTAGACTATAGACTAGACTATAGACTAGACTATAGACTAGACTATAGACTAGACAATAGACTATACTATAGACTAGAGACTATAGACTAGACTATGACTAGACTATAGACTAGACTATAGACTAGACTATAGACTAGACTATAGACTAGACTATAGACTAGACTATAGACTAGACTATAGACTAGACTATAGACTAGACTATAGACTAGACTATAGACTAGACTATAGACTAGACTATAGACTAGACTATAGACTAGACTATAGACTAGACTATAGACTAGACTATAGACTAGACTATAGACTAGACTAGACTAGACTATAGACTAGACTATAGACTAGACTATAGACTAGACTATAGACTAGACTATAGACTAGACTATAGACTAGACTATAGACTAGACTATAGACTAGACTATAGACTAGACTATAGACTAGACTATAGACTAGACTATAGACTAGACTATAGACTAGACTATAGACTAGACTATAGACTAGACTATAGACTAGACTATAGACTAGACTATAGACTAGACTATAGACTAGACTATAGACTAGACTATAGACTAGACTATAGACTAGACTATAGACTAGACTATAGACTAGACTATAGACTAGACTATAGACTAGACTATAGACTAGACTATAGACTAGACTATAGACTAGACTATAGACTAGACTGTAGAGTAGACTGTAGAGTAGACTATAGACTAGACTATAGACTAGACTATAGACTAGACTATAGACTAGACTATAGACTAGACTATAGACTAGACTATAGACTAGACTATAGACTAGACTATAGACTAGACTATAGACTAGACTAATAGACTAGACTATAGACTAGACTACTATGGACTAGACTATAGACTAGACTATAGACTAGACTATAGACTAGACTATAGACTAGACTAGACAATAGACTAAACTATAGATTAGACTATAGACTAGACTATAGACTAGACTATAGACTAGACTATAGACTAGGCTATAGACTAGACTATAGACTAGACTATAAACTAGGCTATAGGCTAGACTATAGACTAGACTATAGACTAGACTATAGACTAGACTATAGACTAGACTATAGACTAGACTATAGACTAGACTATAAACTAGGCTATAGACTAGACTATAGACTAGACTATAGACTAGACTATAGACTAGACTATAGATTATACTATAGACTAGACTATAAATTAGACTATAGACTAGACTATAGACTAGACTATAGACTAGACCATAGACTAGAATATAGACTAGACTATAGACTAGACTATAGACTGGACTATAGTCTAGACTATAGATAGACTATAGACTAGACTATAGACTAGACTATAGACTAGACTATAGACTAGACTATAGACTAGACTATAGACTAGACTATAGACTAGACTATAGACTAGACTATAGACTAGACTATAGACTAGACTATAGACTAGACTATAGACTAGACTATAGACTAGACTATAGACTAGACTATAGACTAGACTATAGACTAGACTATAGACTAGACTATAGACTAGACTATAGACTAGACTATAGACTAGACTATAGACTAGACTATAGACTAGACTATAGACTAGACTATAGACTAGACTATAGACTAGACTATAGACTAGACTATAGACTAGACTATAGACTAGACTATAGACTAGACTATAGACTAGACTATAGACTAGACTATAGACTAGACTATAGACTAGACTATGGACTAGACTATAGACTATATTGTCCAGTATATAGTCTAGTTAATAGTCCATTCTATAGTATAGTCTAGTTAATAGTCCTGACTTTAGTCTATAGTCTAGTTTAAAAATCTAATCTATCGAGTATAGACTAGATTATAGTAAATTATAGCTTTTTATAAGAAAATATTTTATTCTATCCGTGACATAATTTAGATAAATTTCTTTATAAATTTAATGATTTTTGTTTAAAATCCAAGACATAATAACAAATCCTAAACACATTTATTACTTTAATAAAAATTAATGCGTTTGACCAGAAAAAAAAAAGTAACTTAATCACCAAAAAACGAAAAAAAAAAACAATTTACATTAAAAGCTAGACTTTTAATGCTTTTCGGAGATAAAATAGTCGTCTGTAGCACAAAATAAACAACGACTACGAAACCCATAATAGAAAAAAAGGTCAACAACTAATGGTCTTAAAATAAATAACACAACAATAACTCTAAGGAAAGGAAAGAATTGTTTCATGGAAACCAGATAATAGAGAACAAAATAATGATGGACTTAACTCTAATGAGTAGAAAAATATAGTTTTTTGTTTACATATTAGGTAACTAGGATAATTATAATACATAATATGCTTTTATGCTTTTATGTTAAGGAAGAGAACTAAAAGAGAAAATTTTATAGTATACTTTAAGTTGCTTAAATCTTAAGAAATATTATAGCATACTTTTAGTAGTAAGCTTTAAAGGGATATTAAAGCTTTTGTTTACTTACATACTTTTGAACATATTTTTTTTGTTATACCAGCAAAATGCTCTTATTTCACCACCTACTATGTTGTGTAATCTTCGAAAGCAATCTGAACCATATGTTGTGGACAATTGCTTGGTTATTTGTCTTTCGACTTACAGTTTGTTCATTGGTAGCGTTTTATCCTGGAAGTTGTGGGTAGTTCGTTATGATTAATTAAAAACTACTTATTTTCATTGAGTTTTTTTCCTCATTACAGTAAATTGTCTTGTCTGTCTGTCTGTCTGTCTGTCTGTTTGTCATTGTTCTTAATTGGCAGTGGCTTTTGTTGTTAACTCACTTATCGGCTTGTGCTGTAGCAGTCGTTCAATTTAATTAAATACATTTATCAATAAGTTTATATTGATTTTGTTCTTTTAATTTTTGTATGACTTTATTAAGATGTTGCATATGGCAGAAAGATTAAAAATTATAATAAATATTTCTTTACAAGAAAACTTAAATGACCTCTAACTTACATCACTCCAATTGCTGAACCACAACTGTGCTCTAGCACTTCGATCACAAACCCGCTGTGTCTACACCAAACACTTTAACTTTGCTTTCATATAATTTAATTAGCAAGTGAATATTTATTTTCCAATTAAATGTCATCAAAAAGAATTTTCATTAAAATTTAAAATCAATATAAATCTAGGCACATGTGTCTATCTGCTATTACCCTAACCCTTCCAAAGGATAACCATTGTTCTCCACTTTCGAGACAAAGAAAATTGAAAACATCTTAAAATGAAAAATAGTCTTTTACCACATTATTTCAACCTTCCAGCAAGCAGCCCACAGAAAAGAAGCCTATAAAGCAACCAGTAAAAGATTGATGATGTCTATCTGCTAAAGATATCAAACATAAGCCTCTGTTTCAAAAGGCGACAACAAAATACAGGACGCCGCGTGCAACAATTGTGTGAAAAATAGCACAACAAATTTTCCCCAAAAAGAGGGCGGTTTGAAGAGCAGTAGTAATAAATTTATGAAAATGTTTTATTATACAGCTGCTGTTTTAATTTTTGTCAGCTTAAAGTCTTGTGGACATTCATTTTTTTTCGCCATCTTATTTCTCTTTTTGCGTTAATTCAGCAATAAATCATGACAACACTTGAGGGTCACGAACTTTTGAAATGTGAGGCCAAAATGTTTAATAGGAAAATGATATTAATTTATAAATGAAATTTTAATTTTTAATTAAATGGTTTTTAATTGTTAAATGTCAATAAATTTGTTAAACGAAAATGAAATGAAGATGTGTAGATGAAGGGTGGTGAGAAGCAGAAAGATAGAGAAAAAATTTGATTCGATATTAAAAGTTTCCTTGTTATTTTAACATAATGGATGTATGGACGGACAGACGGAAGTAAGGATGGAAAGACGGATGAATGGACGGACGGACAAATTCACTAACAAACAAACTAACTAACTAACTAACTAACTAACTAACTAACTAACTAACTAACTAACTAACTAACTAACTAACTAACTAACTAACTAACTAACTAACTAACTAACTAACTAACTAACTAACTAACTAACTAACTAACTAACTAACTAACTAACTAACTACTAACTAACTAACTAACTAACTAACTAACTAACTAACTAACTACTAACTAACTAACTAACTAACTAACTAACTAACTAACTAACTAACTAACTAACTAACTAACTAACTAACTAACTAACTACTAACTAACTAACTAACTAACTAACTAACTAACTAACTAACTAACTAACTAACTAACTAACTAACTAACTAACTAACTAACTAACTACTACTAACTAACTAACTAACTAACTAACTAACTAACTAACTAACTAACTAACTAACTAACTAACTAACTAACTAACTAACTAACTAACTAACTAACTAACTAACTAACTAACTAACTAACTAACTAACTAACTAACTAACTAACTAACTACTAACTAACTAACTAACTAACTAACTAACTAACTAACTAACTAACTAACTAACTAACTAACTAACTAACTAACTAACTAACTAACTAACTAACTAACTAACTACTAACTAACTAACTAACTAACTAACTAACTAACTAACTAACTAACTAACTACTAACTAACTAACTAACTAACTAACTAACTAACTAACTAACTAACTAACTAACTAACTAACTAACTAACTACTAACTAACTAACTAACTAACTAACTAACTAACTAACTAACTAACTAACTAACTAACTAACTAACTAACTAACTAACTAACTAACTAACTAACTAACTAACTAACTAACTAACTAACTAACTAACTAACTAACTAACTAACTACTAACTAACTAACTAACTAACTACTAACTAACTAACTAACTAACTAACTAACTAACTAACTAACTAACTAACTAACTAACTACTAACTAACTAACTAACTAACTAACTAACTAACTAACTAACTAACTAACTAACTAACACTAACTAACTAACTACTACTAACTAACTAACTAACTAACTAACTAACTAACTAACTAACTAACTAACTAACTAACTAACTAACTACTAACTAACTAACTAACTAACTAACTAACTAACTAACTAACTAACTAACTAACTAACTAACTAACTAACTAACTAACTAACTAACTAACTAACTACTAACTAACTAACTAACTAACTAACTAACTAACTAACTAACTAACTAACTAACTAACTAACTAACTAACTAACTAACTAACTAACTAACTAACTAACTAACTAACTAACTAACTAACTAACTAACTAACTAACTAACTAACTAACTAACTAACTAACTAACTAACTAACTACTAACTAACTAACTAACTAACTAACTACTAACTAACTAACTAACTAACTAACTAACTAACCAACTAAGTAACTACATAACTAACTAACTAACTAGACTATACACTAGACTATAGAGTAGACTATAGACTAGACTATAGACTAGACTATAGACTAGACTATTGACTAGACTATAGACTAGACTATAGACTAGACTATAGACTAGACTATAGACTAGACTATAGGCTAGACTATAGGCTAGACTATAGACTAGACTATAGACTAGACTATAGACTAGACTATAGACTAGACTATATACTAGACTATATACTAGACTATAGACTAGACTATATACTAGACTATATACTAGACTATAGACTAGACTATAGACAATTTTTTCCATAGAAAAATTTTTCAGATTCTGACAATTTTTTCCATAGAAAAAGTTGTTCAAATTTTGACGATTTTTCTACAGAAAAAGTTGTTCAAATTCTTAGAATTATTCTATAGAAAAAGTTTCTCGGATTCTGTCAATTTTTCTTCAATAAAAGTTGCTCATTTCTGAATTAACATACTTCATAAAAGCTTCTTTTATCGGGAATTATTGACCAGTTGCTCATTTGTGAATTAACATACTACATAAAAGCTTCTTTTATTGGGAATTAGTGACCAGATTCACAATATTAGTTGATAAAAGCTCAGTGATTTGAATTGTCATTTTATAAATTATCATATTTGTCAATCGGTACCTACTCTGAGAGCAACTAATTAAATTTTCGTACTCATTCCTCTTTAAATTTCTTTTCAAACATTTCCACGAGATATTCTCTAACAAATAAACATCATTATTATCATTCTCATCAGTAGTTTTAGTTTATTTCCTAGTCTTTACACATTCTGTTTGTTCTATAAAGTTTGCCAGTTTCCCAAAAGAAGAAAGATAAACTTTAAAACCCAGTAAAATGAAAAAAAAGCAACATCAAAAATTTGTATTTTATATTAAAGACATGTTTCATTTCTAAAATGAAAAAGTTTCCTGGATAAACATCCTAAACTCGTTTGGGGTTGGGAAGTGAAAAAAGTTCCCTTAAACATCTAGATGTAGTAGAAAAAACTACACATTCATAGTACGACATGTGAGTAAATGTATTGAAGTTGGAGTGCGTATTTTCCACATGTCTGTCTCTGTGTTATAAAAAATGTATCTATGTGCTCAAGTGAGCATGTGTGTGTCAAAAGTGCGTATGAGTGCGTGTGGGTAGTATGACAAAGGAAGTTAAACATTTTTATACACACATACTACATACATGAGTATTTTCAAAATAAAATTTTATAAATGTGTATGTTTTTTTAAAGCTCAATTGTTTGTTTCTGTAAATGCTGTTGGCCTGGTAATCGAATTTATTTAAAAAAATTTGAGGCAATTTTTAAAGAAATATTTAAAATTTTTAAAATAAAAATTATAAAAATAATTATTTTTAAGTACATAAAATATATTTTAATATGCATATTTAGAGAAGTTGTTCTTTTTTTAAACTTGTAACCTGCTAAATAAACACTTCTTTAAAAGTTTTTCATTTTTATCAATTTCCTAGAAAATTCCCAAAATGAGTTACTTCATATACATACATCCCCTAAAAAATTTTTGTCTAATAGTGGTTCTTAAATGGTTTCAGAGATTCTCTACTAGACTTTTAATTAAATATCACACACCCAACTAAGCATAACATGTTGAACAATTCTAGTTCAGTTCAGATCTATTTCAGTCCAAGTTCACTTATATTTCAGATCTAGTTCTGTTCTAGTTCTGTTCTAGTTCTGTTCTAGTTCTGTTCTAGTTCTGTTCTAGTTCTGTTCTAGTTCTGTTCTAGTTCTGTTCTAGTTCTGTTCTAGTTTCTGTTCTAGTTCTGTTCTGTTCTAGTTCTGTTCTAGTTCTGTTCTAGTCTGTTCTAGTTCTGTTCTAGTTCTGTTCTAGTTCTGTTCTAGTTCTGTTCTAGTTTGTCTAGGTTTCTACTGTTCTAGTTCTGTTCTAGTTCTGTTCTAGTTCTGTTCTAGTTTCTGTTCTAGTTCTGTTCTAGTTCTGTTCTAGTTCTGTTCTAGTTCTGTTCTAGTTCTGTTCTAGTTCTGTTTCTAGTTTCTGTTCTAGTTCTGTTCTAGTTCTGTTCTAGTTCTGTTCTAGTTCTGTTCTAAGTTCTGTTCTAGTTCTGTTTCTAGTTCTGTTCGAGTTCTGTTCTAGTTCTGTTCTAGTTCTGTTCTAGTTCTGTTCTAGTTCTGTTCTAGTTCTGTTCTAGTTCTGTTCTAGTTCTGTTCTAGTTCTGTTCTAGTTCTGTTCTAGTTCTGTTCTAGTTCTGTTCTAGTTCTGTTCTAGTTCTGTTCTAGTTCTGTTCTAGTTCTGTTCTAGTTCTGTTCTAGTTCTGTTCTAGTTCTGTTTCTAGTTCTGTTCTAGTTCTGTTCTAGTTCTGTTCTAGTTCTGTTCTAGTTCTGTTCTAGTTCTGTTCTAGTTCTGTTCTAGTTCTGTTCTAGTTCTGTTCTAGTTCTGTTCTAGTTCTGTTCTAGTTCTGTTCTTTCTAGTTCTGTTCTAGTTCTGTTTCTAGTTCTGTTCTAGTTCTGTTCTAGTTCTGTTCTAGTTCTGTTCTAGTTCTGTTCTAGTTCTGTTCTAGTTCTGTTCTAGTTCTGTTCTAGTTCTGTTCTAGTTCTGTTCTAGTTCTGTTCTAGGTTCTGTTCTAGTTCTGTTCTAGTCTGTTCTAGTTCTGTTCTAGTTCTGTTCTAGTTCTGTTTAGTTCTGTTCTAGTTCTGTTCTAGTTCTGTTCTAGTTCTGTTCTAGTTCTGTTCTAGTTCTGTTCTAGTTCTGTTCGAAGTTCTGTTCTAGTTCTGTTCTAGTTCTGTTCTAGTTCTGTTCTAGTTCTGTTCTAAGTTCTTTCTAGTTCTGTTCTAGTTCTGTTCTAGTTCTGTTCTAGTTCTGTTCTAGTTCTGTTCTAGTTCTGTTTCTAGTTCTGTTCTAGTTCTGTTCTAGTTCTGTTCTAGTTCTGTTCTAGTTCTGTTCTAGTTCTGTCTAGTTCTGTTCTAGTTCTTCTGTTCTAGTTCTGGTCTAGTTCTGTTCTAGTTCTGTTCTAGTTCTAGTTCTAGTCTGTGTCTAGTTCTGGTTCTAGTTCTTCTAGTTCTGTTTCTAGTTCTGTTCTAGTTCTGTTCTAGTTCTGTTCTAGTTCTGTTCTAGTTCTGTTCTAGTTCTGTTCTAGTTCTGTTCTAGTTCTGTTCTAGTTCTGTTCTAGTTCTGTTCTAGTTCTGTTCTAGTTCTGTTCTAGTTCTGTTCTAGTTCTGTTCTAGTTCTGTTCTAGTTCTGTTCTAGTTCTGTTCTAGTTCTGTTCTAGTTCTGTTCTAGTTTCTGTTCTAGTTCTGTTCTAGTTCTGTTCTAGTTCTGTTCTAGTTCTGTTCTAGTTCTTTCTAGTTCTGTTCTAGTTCTGTTTCTAGTTCTGTTCTAGTTCTGTTCCTAGTTCTGTTCTAGGTTCTGTTCTAGTTCTGTTCTAGTTTCTGTTCTAGTTCTGTTCTAGTTCTGTTCTAGTTCTGTTCTAGTTCTGTTCTAGTTCTGTTCTAGTTCTGTTCGAGTTCTGTTCTAGTTCTGTTCTAGTTCTGTTCTAGTTCGGTTCTAGTCTGGTTCTAGTTCTGTTCTAGTTCTGTTCTAGTTCTGTTCTAGTTCTAGTTTCTAGTTCTGTTCTAGTTCTGTTCTAGTTCTGTTCTAGTTCTGTTCTAGTTCTGTTCTAGTTCTGTTCTAGTTCTGTTCTAGTTCTGTTCTAGTTCTGTTCTAGTTCTGTTCTAGTTCTGTTCTAGTTCTGTTCTAGTTCTGTTCTAGTTCTGTTCTAGTTCTGTTCTAGTTCTGTTCTAGTTCTGTTCTAGTTCTGTTCTAGTTCTGTTCTAGTTCTGTTCTAGTTCTGTTCTAGTTCTGTTCTAGTTCTGTTCTAGTTCTGTTCTAGTTCTGTTCTAGTTCTGTTCTAGTTCTGTTCTAGTTCTGTTCTAGTTCTGTTCTAGTTCTGTTCTAGTTCTGTTCTAGTTCTGTTCTAGTTCTGTTCTAGTTCTGTTCTAGTTCTGTTCTAGTTCTGTTCTAGTTCTGTTCCAGTTCTGTTCTAGTTCTGTTCCAGTTCTGTTCCAGTTCTGTTCTAGTTCTGTTCTAGTTTTGTTCTAGTTCTGTTCTAGTTCTGTTCTAGTTCTGTTCTAGTTCTGTTCTAGTTCTGTTCTAGTTCTGTTCTAGTTCTGTTCTAGTTCTGTTCTAGTTCTGTTCTAGTTCTGTTCTAGTTCTGTTCTAGTTCTGTTCTAGTTCTGTTCTAGTTCTGTTCTAGTTCTGTTCTAGTTCTGTTCTAGTTCTGTTCTAGTTCTGTTCTAGTTCTGTTCTAGTTCTGTTCTAGTTCTGTTCTAGTTCTGTTCTAGTTCTGTTCTAGTTCTGTTCTAGTTCTGTTCTAGTTCTGTTCTAGTTCTGTTCTAGTTCTGTTCTAGTTCTGTTCTAGTTCTGTTCTAGTTCTGTTCTAGTTCTGTTCTAGTTCTATTCTAGTTCTGTTCTAGTTCTGTTCTAGTTCTGTTCTAGTTCTGTTCTAGTTCTGTTCTAGTTTCTAGTTCTGTTCTAGTTCTGTTCTAGTTCTGTTCTAGTTCTGTTCTAGTTCTGTTCTAGTTCTAGTTCTTTTCTAGTTCTGTTCTAGTTTCTGTTCTAGTTCTGTTCTAGTTTGTTCTAGTTCTGTTCTAGTTCTGTTCTAGTTCTGTTCTAGTTCTGTTCTAGTTCTGTTCTAGTTCTGCTCTAGTTCTGTTCTAGTTCTGTTCTAGTTCTGTTCTAGTTCTGTTCTAGTTCTGTTCTAGTTCTGTTCTAGTTCTGTTCTTGTTCTGTTCTAGTTCATTTCTAGTTCTGTTCTAGTTCTGTTCTAGTTCTGTTCTAGTTCTGTTCTAGTTCTGTTCTAGTTCTGTTCTAGTTCTATTCTAGTTCTGTTCTAGTTCTGTTCTAGTTCTGTTCTAGTTCTGTTCTAGTTCTGTTCTAGTTCTGTTCTAGTTCTGTTTCTAGTTCTGTTCTAGTTCTGTTCTAGTTCTGTTCTAGTTCTGTTCTAGTTCTAGTTCTTTTCTAGTTCTGTTCTAGTTCTGTTCTAGTTCTGTTCTAGTTCTGTTCTAGTTCTGTTCTAGTTCTGTTCTAGTTCTGTTCTAGTTCTGTTCTAGTTCTGCTCTAGTTCTGTTCTAGTTCTGTTCTAGTTCTGTTCTAGTTCTGTTCTAGTTCTGTTCTAGTTCTGTTCTAGTTCTAGTTCTTGTTCTTGTTCTGTTCTAGTTCATTTCTAGTTCTGTTCTAGTTCTGTTCTAGTTCTGTTCTAGTTCTGTTCTAGTTCTGTTCTAGTTCTGTTCTAGTTCTGTTCTAGTTCTGTTCTAGTTCTGTTCTAGTTCTGTTCTAGTTCTGTTCTAGTTCTGTTCTAGTTCTGTTCTAGTTCTGTTCTAGTTCTGTTTTAGTTCTGTTCTAGTTCTGTTCTAGTTCTGTTTTAGTTCTGTTCTAGTTCTGTTCTAGTTCTGTTCTAGTTGTGTTCTGGAATTATCCTTGAGTAGTTAGTATTCTTTACACATCCATCGCCATATCAGCCCCTACTGCTATGCTATGACATCAACACAAAATCAAATATTATTTTAAATGAAAATGAGTTAGTAGGCATCCTTCTTGCTATCCATATGTATTTATTTGTTATTCACAAACATTAAAATGATTAATGAATAAACTTTTCCACAAACTTGTACCTCTTAGTTGTTGTTTTAAAATATACATGATACGTTTTTTATCATCAGCTTTTTATGCTGTATGCCTGTTACTTGATGTTTTTATAAAAAAAAAAAAAATAAAAAATATCTATTTTTATGCATGTGTTTTAATTGTTGTAACTTATCCATACCATTTTGTTTATATACATATTTGTTTATATTCATATGTATGTATGCACATTCTATGTATTTACTTACATACATATTCAATTAAAGTATTTTGTCAGCAACATTATAAATATGGGGCCATTTTTGTTCTGTTTGATTGCCATATTGGTTTCTCACTTCTGTATGAAATTTTAAATAAAATTGGGCATTACGGTAAAGTAAATGTATACGTATCTATGAATGTGTGTGTGTTTTTTTTAGAATGTAATAAATCTTACAAATATAATTTCGCTTTCTATAACCTCAAAAAAATATAATTTAGAAGTTGTAAAGCCATAATGCTAAGTTGCTAATTCCCTTATAGAATGTCTATCCAAGGCATTCTTCAATAATGTTCGATATCATAATCTGGGGATCAGCATGTTTATCTAAGAACGACCTGCTTATTTCGTAAAGAAATTCAACGAGAAATCAGAATGTGCTGTTCATGTATATACTTGCCGACTGAGGCGCATCCATTTGTACTTTAAAACTCAAACACATTAAAGTGATTTTATTCATGTAAATTTTTGTTTAATGTGTATTTCTATTTGATGTTGTTTAAAATTACATATAAAGGGATGAATGTACATATGGAGTATGTATGTTATGTGTTTTTTTTTTTTTGGCAATCAACTTTCTCTGCTGAGTTCCTGTTGGACGTTTTTTAAATAAAAATCAAAAGTACATCCTTTGTACAATGTTCCAAAAATTGTTCCAAAAATTTACTCAACAAAATTACCCATAAATTCGTTTAAAGTATATTGTCAATATGCATGAATGTATGTGTTGAATGTTTTTGGATTGAGATGACACCTCATACACAATAGATTAAAAGCCAAAATATAAATTGTTGACTTGTTTGCAAAAAGGTCGACATGTACTGTACTCTTAGGAGGCATATTTACCGTCATTTGCCAACAGTATAATAGCTTAAATATGGAGTTAACACATTTACCAAATAAGAATCCGCACAATACACAAACAAGCTTTGAAAGTAGTACAATTTTCTTAAATCTGTGCCTCTTGTTATTGTTTTTTTAATAACATATGAGGGTAAAGTAACCAGCTTTTCAAGCTGAATTCCTGTTGGATGATTTTTTTTTAAATTTTAGAAAAAAATAGCTTGGAAAAATGCAGAACAGCAGCATATACATGATGAGAACAGAACTAGAACAGAACTAGAACACAACTAGAACACAACTAGAACACAACTAGAACAGAACTAGAACAGAACTAGAACAGAACTAAAAACAGAACTAGAACAGAACTAGAACAGAACTAGAACAGAGACAGAACTAGAACAGAAACTAGAACAGAACTAGAAACAACTAGAACAGAACTAGACACAACTAGAACAACTATAACACAACTAGAACACACACTAGAACAGAACTAAAACTGAACTAGAACAGAACTAGAACAAAACTAGAACAAAACTAGAACAGAACTAGAACAGATCTAGAACAGAACTAGAACAGATCTAGAACAGAAACTAGAACCAGAACTAGAAGAACTAGAAAATAACTAGAACAGATCTAGAACAGAACTAGAACAGAACTAGAACAGAACTAGAACAGAACTAGAACAGAACTAGAACAGAACTAGAACAACTAGAACAGAACTAGAAAGAACTAGAACAGAACTAGAACATAACTAGAACAGAACTAGAACAGAACTAGAACAGAACTAGAACAGAACTAGACAGAACTAGAACAGAACTAGAACAGAACTAGAACTCAACTAGAACAGAACTAGACAGAAACTAGAACAGAACTAGAACACTAGAACAGAACTAAAACTGAACTAGAACAGAACTAGAACAGAACTAGAACACTAGAACTACTAGAACAGAACTAGAACAGAACTAGAACAGAACTAGAACACAACTAGAACACAACTAGAACACAACTAGAACAGAACTAAAACAACTAGAACAGAACTAGAACAAACTAGAACAAACTAGAACAGAACTAGAACAGAACTAGAACAGAACTAGAACAGAACTAGAACAACTAGAACAGACTAGACAGAACTAGAACAGAACTAGAACAGAACTAGAACAGAACTAGAACAGAACGAACTAGAACAGAACTAGAACAGAACTAGAACAGAACTAGAACAGAACTAGAACAGAACTAGAACAGAACTAGAACAGAACTAGAACAGAACTAGAACAGAACTAGAACAGAACTAGAACAACTAGAACAGAACTAGAACAGAACTAGAACACAACTAGAACACAACTAGAACACAACTAGAACAACTAGAACAACTAGAACAGAACTAAAACTGAACTAGAACAGAACTAGAACAGAACTAGAACAGAACTAGAACAGAACTAGAACAGAACTAGAACAGAACTAGAACAGAACTAGAACAGAACTAGAACAGAACTAGAACAGAACTAGAACAGAACTAGAACAGAACTAGAACAGAACTAGAACAGAACTAGAACAGAACTAGAACAGAACTAGAACAGAACTAGAACAGAACTAGAACAGAACTAGAACAGAACTAGAACAGAACTAGAACAGAACTAGAAACAACTAGAACAGAACTAGAACAGAACTAGAACAGAACTAGAACAGAACTAGAACAGAACTAGAACAGAACTAGAACAGAACTAGAACAGAACTAGAACAGAACTAGAACAGAACTAGAACAGAACTAGAACAGAACTAGAACAACTAGAACAGAACTAGAACAGAACTAGACAACTAGAACAGACTAGAACAGAACTAGAACAGAACTAGAACTAGACTAGAACTAGAACAGAACTAGAACAGAACTAGAACAGAACTAGAACAGAACTAGAACAGAACTAGAACAGAACTAGAACAGAACTAGAACAGAACTAGAACAGAACTAGAACAGAACTAGAACAGAACTAGAACAGAACTAGAACAGAACTACAGAACTAGAACAGAACTAGAACAGAACTAGAACAGAACTAGAAACTAGAACAGAACTAGAACAGAACTAGAACAGAACTAGAACAGAACTAGAACAGAACTAGAACAGAACTAGAACAGAACTAGAACAGAACTAGAACAACTACAGAACTCTTTTATAGCAATTCGTTACCAAATTTGTTTTTGGTAACTTTGTTAAATGATCCAGCCATCTTGCATCCCAAACCTTATTTCTATTCAATGAATGAAGTTTTTTAATCTGTACCCGCTTTGTTGTTATTTCAAAGTATGTACTAGGGTGATCGACTCGATTTTTCAACCGGTTTTAAAACCGGTTTTTTCTGCTTTACCAGTGTCGGTTTTTTCTTAATGTTGATTTTTCGAATATCGAATAACCCGGTTTTTTCACTTTTTAAAAACCGGTTTCGAATACTTTCATTTGCTTTGTAATTGATAACTGTTTGATAAAATTTTATCAATCTTAAGATTATATTCCAATTACAATAATTAATTTACGGCTGAAATTTTATGGAAGTGTTGGAATGCCTATGCAAATTTCCTAAACAGGGCTTTTAAAATAAGCTAGGATTACATAGTACCTTATGTTTAACAGAAAATGTCCCACTTTTTTCCTAATTTTTTTATATTAACGAAATAATGTAAATCAGACGACTAGATCTAAAGATATACCCCCTTATTCACAAACAACATTTTTATTTTATAAAAGGTTTATAAAACAAAATTTCCATATAAAATCTTATTTTTAAACTGTTTATAAAATAAAATTTTGTTTGTGAATAAGGGGGATAATCTTTTAAACTGTTAAAAATAATTTCACATTAATCACATTAAGTTTTTCAAATTAAAATATATTTTTTTATTTATAATGAAAAACCGGTTAACCGGTTTTTTCTGAATTTGAAAAATATCAACCGGTTTTTTTTAAATGTCATCTATTCGAACTATTCGAAAACCGGTTTTTGGAAAATGTCGAATAATCGATCACCCTAGTATGTACGTATGAGCAATATATCGACATACATAAACATGTTGTTATTTTATGCTGAGCACCTGTTAAATGACTTTTTTAATAAAATTTTATAAAAATATAATGTGTTTTTTATTTTACGCACTTTTTTATTTTTGTTGCAATAAATTGTTGCAGTTGTATATGCATGTCACTCAAACTTTGTTCTAAAATTTACACAATAAAATGTTGGGAATTTTACTCTTCTACATGTTTAATGGAAATATTTTGTAAATAAATGGGTAGGACTTTAACTTTGTTTAGTTGAAACTCAAATTCTGCTTTATATCTACTTTTTATGGATGGTAGAGTTCATATGTATAGAAAGTAATTTTTGGCATTTGGTTATTCTATGAGGATAAGTTAAATCGAATGGAGTGGGAAGTAATTACTCTCCTATAATCAAAATTTTACTTGGACTAAACTGGACAGGATTTTCAGTTAGAATTTATGCAATTGTAAGTTAGTAAAGGTTTTAGATATTCGAATCCAAATGAAATTTTAGAAATTGCAAAAGAGGATGCCTCCACATGTGAAGTTGTTGTTATGATAAAACATTTAAATCATAAAATGAGTATGTAGTAGTAAACTTTTCTTCAATATTTGCCTCATTGAGGTTTGGTTTTAAAACACTAATGGAAATACTCTGTGAACTGTATATTGAAAGTAGGCAGCTAGCTTTTTATGCTGAATACCCGTTACACAAACTTTTTTAAAAAAGTTTAAAATTTTAGTTTTACGCACTTTTTTATTTTGTTCTGCTGGTGTAATGTTGTACTAAATATATTTAAATTTCAATTAAAATTTATCTATTAATATACATATGAATTCAATATTTGCCTTGAAAATAAATAATTTTTCTATTCTTTCTACTCCCCTGGTTGATGCTTTTTTAAGAAAAGTTTTTAAAAAACCTTGTAATTAAGTTTAATAAATTTATTTAAAAATACTTCCAATGTGCTGAGTTCCTATTAGATGACTATTTTCTAATTTTTTTATTTTAGTTGTTTATAATTTTATTTATAATAATGTACATGCATTGTTCTGCTCATTCAGTATTTAGTCTTATTAAACTTGCTGCTCTCCTCTTACCAGATTTTTTCTTAAAAAATTAAAAAATTGTTTATAAGTATTAGTTATATACATATATCTTACATTTATTTAATAAATGCACATTTATTTACAAAATTTCTTTCTTCCATTCTGGATTCCTGATAGTTGATTTTTTTAAAATAATTTTAAAAAATTTATTTTTTATTTATATACATGCAATGAAAAACATAATTAAACAATCTAAATACAATAAAACACATAGCTGGATCTGAACTAGAAATGAACTAGAACTGAACTAGAACTGAACTAGAACTGAACTAGAACTGTAACTAGACTGAACTAGAACTGAACTAGAACTGAACTAGAACTGAACTAGAACTGAACTAGAACTGAACTAGAACTGAAACTGAACTGAAATAGAACTGAACTAGAACTGAACTAGAACTGAACTAGAACGAACTAGAACTGAACTAGAACTGAACTAGAACTTAACTAGAACTGAACTAGAACTGAACTAGAACTGAACTAGAACTGAACTAGAACTGAACTAGAACTGAACTACGAACTGAACTAGAACTGAACTAGAACTGAACTAGAACTGAACTAGAACTGAACTAGAACTGAACTAGAACTGAACTAGAACTGAACTAGAACTGAACTAGAACTGAACTAGAACTGAACTAGAACTGAACTAGAACTGAACTAGAACTGAACTAGAACTGAACTAGAACTGAACTAGAACTGAACTAGAACTGAATAGAACTGAACTAGAACTGAACTAGAACTGAACTAGAACTGAACTAGAACTGAACTAGAACTGAACAGAACTGAACTAGAACTGAACTAGAACTGAACTAGAACTGACTGAACTAGAACTGAACTGAGACTAAACTGAACTAGAACTGAACTAGAACTGAACTGAACTAACTGAACTAGAAACTGAACTAGACTGAACTAACTAGAACTGAACTAGAACTGAACTAGAACGACTAGAACTGTAACTAGAACTGAACTAGAACTGAACTAGAACTGAACTAAACTGAACTAGAACTGAACTAGAACTGAACTAGAACTGAACTAGAACTGACGAGAACTGAACTAGAACTGAACTAGAACTGAACTGAGAACTGGAACTAGAACTGAACTAGAACTTAACTAGAACTTAATGAACTGAACTAGAACTGAACTAGAACTGAACTAGAACTGAACTAGAACTGAACTAGAACTGAACTAGAACTTGAACTAGAACGACTAGAACTGAACTAGAACTGAAACTAGAAACTGAACTGAACTAGAAACTGAACTTAGAACTGAACTAGAACTGAACTAGAACTGACCTAGAACTGAACTAATGAACTGAACTAGAACTGAACTAGGAACTGAACTAGAACTCGAACTAGAACTGAACTAGAACTGAACTAGAACTGAACTAGAAACTGAACTAGAACTGCACTAGAACTGCACTAGAACTGAAATTGAACCTGAACTAGATCCATGATGTTACTGCACTAGAAATGAATTATATATATCCAGATTTTGACTTCGCTACCCTAAAGACAATATACAATCAACCCGTTTAAAACGATCTCGGAGGACAAGTTTTGGTACTTGGATTTTATTTATTACTCAAACGGTAACGTGACCGCTATTGCTAGTCCGGCCATGTTTCTTCAAATTGTTCATATATACTTGAGTATTCTAGCTGAGAACGTTAGCATGGGAGGTGACACGCCCTCTATTCCTAGGGGTTTAGCCATAGACTTTATATACATTTACTTACATATGTAAATTCAAACAAACACAAATTTATATGTATGTATCTATCTACATATATATATAAAAATTAATGTGTGTTTGTTTATATGTTTGTATGTTTGAACGTTATAGACTACAAAACTGCTGAACCGATTTTCTTGAAATTTTCACAGCGTATTTCAGTATGTCTGGAATAGGTAATAGGCTACTTTTGACTTTGAAATTTCAAGTGGGCGAGGAGCCACGCCCATATTAGAAAATATTAAATCCGTATATTTGAGATAATATAACAGTTAGAGTCCTCAAATTTTGTCGGAGCCACTTTAGTATCAATATGATTATTTAGGACAAAAAGTTGGCGGACTAGCATTAGGGGGCGTGGCACCTCCCATATAAATTAAAAGCAAAAATTCGTTTATCTTAGAAACAATTACAGTTAGAATCTTAAGGTTTTGCACAAATAACTTTAACATCCATGTTAACATTTTGGGAAATAAACTGGCGGACTACACATGAGGGGAGCGGCACCTCCTATATTAATTAAATGCAAAAATGCGTTTATCTGGGAAACTAATAGAACTAAATTCTTCAACTTTTGCACTAAGAACTTAAATATTCGTCTGAACATTTTGGATGAAAAAGATCGGACATCCATCTGGGGGGGCTTGGAGCCCCCATATGAATTAAATAGAAAAATTCGTATATCTGAGAAACTATTAGAGCTAGAATCTTCAAATTTTACTTGAAGAACTTTGAAATTCATCTGAACAATTAGAGTATAACGGGCGGACTTTCAATGGGGGACTTGGTACCTCCCATATTAATTAAATACAAAATTTCGTTTATCTGGGAAACTAAACATTTTGGAGAAAAAAGGGCGGCCTTTTATCTTGGGGGCTTGAAACCCCCACATGAATTAAATAGAAAAATTCTTATATCTGAGAAACTATTAGATGTAGAATCTTTAAATATTACATGAAGTACTTTGACATTAATGTGAACATTTAGGGAATAATTGGCGGACTTTAAATGGGGGACTTGGCACTTCCCATATTAATTAAATACAAAAATTCATTTATCTGGGAAACTAATAGAACTAGATTCTTCAAATTTTACATAAATTACTTTAATATTCAACTGAACACTTTAGGCGGGAAACGAGCGGACTTTCATATGGGGGGCGTGGATCCCCCATATGAATTAATTAGAAAAAATCGTATATCTTAGAAACTATTAGAGATAGAATCTTCAAATTTTACTTGAAAAACTTTGACATTCATCTGAACAATTAGAGTATAACGGGCGGACTTTCAATGGGGAACTTGACAACTAAACTAAATATAAAATTTCGTTTATCTGGGAAACTAATAGAACTAGATTCTTCAAATTTTGCAGAAATTACTTCAATAATCATCTGAATATTTTGGAGGAAAAAGACCGGACTTTCATCTGGGGATATAGAAAAACTGTATATCTGAGAAACTATTAGAGCTAGAATCTTAAAATTTTACATAAAAAACTCTGACATTCATGTGAACATTTAGAGAATAACGGGCGAGCTTTCAATTGGGGGCTTGGCACCACATAAATGAATTAAATACAAAATTTCGTATATCTTGGAAACTATTATATTATTCAAATTTTTCATAGATAGATAGAAATTGGCGAACTTTCAGTAATTTGCTTGGCATCTCTAATATGTAACATATTGTAAATCTAGAGAACTATTGCAGTTAGAATCTTCAAAATCGTTAAGTGGGTTTTTTATTTATACTGCTTTTAGGGTAGCAAAGCACACTGGGTAAAGCTAGTATGTTTATATAGATTTATTAAAATATAATGAAATAAATTTCCTATTGTTTATTGAATAAAACATAATAAAGAAAATAGTAATTATTTAACCATAAATATGCCTAATGGTGTCTCATGCCAAATAATTTTATGACGATATTTGAAATATAATAATAGGTACCATAAAGAACTCCCGAAATAAAATGGATAGAAGTTATTTAATAACAACTACTCAGTCACAATAAAAGTGTCAGTAAATGTCCTTAATAAATAAAACCAACAGATTTTATCTTACAAAAATTAATACAAATATATATGTATATACTACCATTGCTATAATTAGTCAAAAAATATATATGTAATGAAACACAAGAGTCGAGAGTTGAATTGACAACATGTCAGAAAACAATCAAATATTACTTATACATATTTCAATAAATGGTCAGCATTATAATAAATATTTGAGGTAAAAGTTATATATGACTTTTATGTACAAATGTTTTCCAAACCACACGTAATCTCTAATAACACAATAAATGCTTAATAACGTCATTAAAATTAGGAAAGGGAAAATAATTACATATTTTCCATAAATGTTGCAAATGACTTAATATTCATAAAACTATATATTTATTTTTTATTATACCTCTACGACATTGTCCTTATTCAAATGTTATCAATTCAAATGTAGTAAATTATGACATTCCGACAACAATAGTCGAGGACTATAATTGTTACCATCTATATAAAACAATTGGGGGTCAATGTAAATTATTTATAAGTGACATACTTACACACTTATCTAAAAGTATTTGTTTAGAAGATCTTTGGAGAAAAGTTATAAATATTTTATTTACTATTTATGTCTATACAGTGTTAAAGTCGCTGACAAATTGGTTGTTAATTTATTTTATTTATGTGGCAGACAACCAAACACTGCCACGTGGAGTTTTTGATTGATGCACAAAGGTTAAATCTACACCATATAGTATCACCAAGGTATTCTAAGATAGTTGTCGTGTTTGTCTTAAAAACAAGGGCAAAATTAAAATAGAACACCAAGGCCCACGTCTGCAATTTAACTTTCAGTTCTAGTTCAGTTCTAATTCAGTTCTAGTTCTATTTCAGTTCTAGTTCTATTTCAGTTCTCGTTCAGTTCTAGTTCAGTTCTAGTACAGTTCTAATTTATTTCTAATTCAGTTCTAGTTCAGTTCTAGTTCAGTTCTAGTTCAGTTCTAGATCAGTTCTAGTTCAGTTCTAGTTCAGTTCTAGTTCAGTTCTAGTTCAGTTCTAGTTCAGTTCTAGTTCAGTTCTAGTTCAGTTCTAGTTCAGTTCTAGTTCAGTTCTAGTTCAGTTCTAGTTCAGTTCTAGTTCAGTTCTAGTTCAGTTCTAGTTCAGTTCTAGTTCAGTTCTAGTTCAGTTCTAGTTCAGTTCTAGTTCAGTTCTAGTTCAGTTCTAGTTCAGTTCTAGTTCAGTTCTAGTTCAGTTCTAGTTCAGTTCAGTTCTAGTTCAGTTCAGTTCTAGTTCAGTTCTAGTTCAGTTCTAGTTCAGTTCTAGTTCAGTTCTAGTTCAGTTCTAGTTCAGTTCTAGTTCAGTTCTAGTTCAGTTCTAGTTCAGTTCTAGTTCAGTTCTAGTTCAGTTCTAGTTCAGTTCTAGTTCAGTTCTAGTTCAGTTCTAGTTCAGTTCTAGTTCAGTTCTAGTTCAGTTCTAGTTCAGTTCTAGTTCAGTTCTAGTTCAGTTCTAGTTCAGTTCTAGTTCAGTTCTAGTTCAGTTCTAGTTCAGTTCTAGTTCTAGTTCAGTTCAGTTCTAGTTCAGTTCAGTTCTAGTTCAGTTTAGTTCAGTTTCTAGTTCAGTTCTAGTTCAGTTCTAGTTCTGTTCTAGTTCTGTTCTAGTTCTGTTCTAGTTCTGTTCTAGTTCTGTTCTAGTTCTGTTCTAGTTCTGTTCTAGTTCTGTTCTAGTTCTGTTCTAGTTCTGTTCTAGTTCTGTTCTAGTTCTGTTCTAGTTCTGTTCTAGTTCTGTTCTAGTTCTGTTCTAGTTCTGTTCTAGTTCTGTTCTAGTTCTGTTCTAGTTCTGTTCTAGTTCTGTTCTAGTTCTGTTCTAGTTCTGTTCTAGTTCTGTTCTGTTCTAGTTCTGTTCTAGTTCTGTTCTAGTTCTGTTCTGTTCTAGTTCTGTTCTAGTTCTGTTCTAGTTATGTTCTAGTTATGTTCTAGTTCTGTTCTAGTTCTGTTCTAGTTCTGTTCTAGTTCTTTCTAGTTCTGTTCTAGTTCTGTTCTAGTTCTGTTCTAGTTCTGTTCTAGTTCTGTTCTAGTTCTGTTTAGTTCTGTTTAGTTTGTTTAGTTTGTTTTAGTTCGGTTTTAGTTCTGTTCTAGTCTGTATAGTTCTGTTCTAGTTTCTGTTTAGTTCTTGTTTCTAGTTCTGTTCTAGTTTGTTCTAGTTCTGTTCAGTTTCTGTTTCGTTCTGTTCTAGTTCTGTTATCGTTCTGTTAGTTGTTTAGTCTGTTCGTTCTGTCTATTCTGTTCAGTTCTGTATATTTCGTTCAGTTCAGTCAGTTCGTTCTAGTTCTGTTCTAGTCTGGTTAGTTCTGTTCTATTATGTTTAGGTCTGTTCTAGTTTGTTTGTTCTAGTTCTGTTCAGTTCTGTTCTAGTTCTGTGCTAGTTTTCTTTATAGTTCTGTTCTAGTTATGTTCTAGTTCTGTTCTAGTTGGTTCTGAGTTTGTTGCTAGTTCTGTTCTAGTTCTGTCTAGTTCTTTTCTAGTTTTTCTAGTTCTGTTCTAGTTCTGTCTAGTTCTGTTCTAGTTCTGTTCTAGTTCTGT
Organism: Lucilia sericata; assembly: GCF_015586225.1. NCBI lineage: Eukaryota > Metazoa > Arthropoda > Insecta > Diptera > Calliphoridae > Lucilia > Lucilia sericata. The sequence goes on from NW_023994937.1 coordinate 167,152, forward strand.
TCTAGTTCTGTTCTAGTTCTGTTCTACTTCTGTTCTAGTTCTGTTCTAGTTCTGGTCTAGTTCTGTTCTAGTTCTGTTCTAGTTCTGTTCTAGTTCTGTTCTAGTTCTGTTCTAGTTCTGTTCTAGTTCTGTTCTAGTTCTAGTTCTAGTTCTGTTCTAGTTCTGTTCTAGTTCTGTTCTAGTTCTGTTCTAGTTCTGTTCTAGTTCTGTTCTAGTTCTGTTCTAGTTCTGTTCTGTTTTCTAGTTCTGTTCTAGTTCTGTTCTAGTTCTGTTCTAGTTCTGTTCTAGTTCTGTTCTAGTTCTGTTCTAGTTCTGTTCTAGTTCTGTTCTAGTTCTGTTTCTAGTTCTGTTCTAGTTCTGTTCTAGTTCTGTTCTAGTTCTGTTCTAGTTCTGTTCTAGTTCTGTTCTAGTTCTGTTCTAGTTCTGTTCTAGTTCTGTTTCTAGTTCTGTTCTAGTTCTGTTCTAGTTCTGTTCTAGTTCTGTTCTAGTTCTGTTCTAGTTCTGTTCTAGTTTCTGTTCTAGTTCTGTTCTAGTTCTGTTCTAGTTCTGTTCTAGTTCTGTTCTAGTTCTGTTCTAGTTCTGTTCTAGTTCTGTTCTAGTTCTGTTCTAGTTCTGTTCTAGTTCTGTTCTAGTTCTGTTCTAGTTTCTAGTTCTGTTCTAGTTCTGTTCTAGTTCTGTTCTAGTTCTTGTTCTATTTCATTGAAGTTGTTTGTTGTTGGTTATGCCCCAATTCTAGCTATTTTTAAATGTGGTCTCATCACAATTATTAAACATTTCCTGGAATTGATTACTTCATTTTGTATATGGCCGCACACTAAAGGTGCATAAATTAATGAATTGACCACAACATGATAGTTAGTTTCTATCATTTTCAATTTCTTTCATTGTATACTTCGGAGAATTGATGGTCACATGTTTATGTTTTGCAATTTTAAAATATTTCTTGGCATTTCACATTTAATTAACATTAAAATAAGATTGTTATCTTAAATGTTGAAATATTTAAGAAAATTTAAATAATTGTATTTGGGGCAAAATGTCACAAACATACGTGATTACCTAAGTATATCCTCAATTTTTTTCATAGATTTGAACGTGCGTGATTATACATACAGTCAACGACTTTCAATATATTGAATAATGTTTCGTTGAAGCAGAAATTTCTTATTCAATAAATTTAGTTTTAAATAGATATTGATTTCCACAAGATATTATCCACTCCTTAGAGTTCGGTCCCAAACAGTGGTAAAAAAATGTTTTACTTCAAATGTCTCTTTCGTTATGTCAATGTTGTTTGATGAAACTGGGAAAAACTCCCAGGCAATCATTCATGTTCAACCCATCAACAACAGTAATCATCAACCGCATCATTGTCGACATTAGTATCAACATCATTATCATCTCATTATTCACAAGACACATAGTTAATGCCTCAACAATAAGTATTACAACATTATTTTTTTACATTATTTACTCGAGATGAGTTGTTAGAAGGAATGTTTCACAAAGATATAGTCATGGTGAAAGTTTAATGCCAAGTAACTAACATGTTTTGTCTATCGAAGAACAGAATGACAATCATTTTAAGAAAAAGAAAAGGAAACTGTGGTCGTTGTAGAGGATGCGTGACTTAGTTACGTGTTATCAAACTGTCATCATTTGTATATAAAACATATATATTGTTTTATATAAAACATATATAAAACAAACTTTTAAACTGTATTTTTGTTACTCATACGCCTTGTTGTACTGCACTAACACAGATTGAACATACAGTTACAACATAAATATTTGTAAACAAATTGTACGTTCAGTACCCTTAAACATTAAATACATATTTACAAATAAATGAACAGCAACGTTTCCAATACAACAACAACAACATTAGCAGCAACAACAATAATAACATTTATACGTGTGTATTAGGGTAGTTCTCAAAAAAAATTTTACGAAAATTTCTCAAAAATTAAAATTTTATGAAAATTTCCTTTAAATTTAAATTTTCTTTAAAAAAAATCAAGAAAATTTCTTATAAAAACAATAATTTTCAAAAGTTTTCTATTAAAAAAGTCTCCCTAATTTTAACTATTTATGTATTCTCACTTATGCTTCGTTTGCTATTTGCAGTTATTATTGTTGTTGTTGTTAGTCTTTTTATAAACATTGCAATAGCCACGATTAAAGATTCTGATTGCAAATTGTAAATTCTGCAGCAACAACTTGTAAAATTAATTTAATGGAAAACTTTTAAGCGGGAAGCAGCAATAAATCAGCAATGAAATAAACCTCAACAAGGAAAAACGAAATACTTAAACATACCTAAGCTTATGAAACCCTTCAAAAGCTGTAAATAAAATCTATATATTGAGTGAAAACATAAAAGTCTAATTTCTGGCTAAACTAAAGGCCCTAGGGCAAAAATAAAGAAAATCTGTGATAACTTTGATTTTCCAACAAAAAGCTATATTTTGAGTGAAAACATTAAAGTCCATTTTCTGGCTAAACTAAAGGCCCTAGGGCAAAAACAAAGAAAATCTGTGATCACTTTGATTTTCCATCAAAAATCTATATTTTGAGTGAAAACATAAAAGTCCAATTTCTGGCTAAACTAAAGGCACTAGGGCAAAAACAAAGAATATCTACGATCACTTTGATTTTCCACCAAAGAAATATATTTTTAGTGAAAACATAAAGCCCATTTTCTGGCCAAACTAAAGGCCCTAGAGCAAAAACAAAGAAAATCTGTGATCACTTTGATTTTCCAACAAAAATCAATATTTTGAGTGAAAACATAAAAGTCCAATTTCTGGCTAAACTAGAGGCCCTAGGGCAAAAACAAAGAAAATTTGTGATCACTTTGAATTTCCACTAAAAATCTATATTTTGAGTGAAAATATATAAGTCCATTTTCTGGCTAAACTAGAGGCCCTAGGGCAAAAACAAAGATAATCTGTGATCACTTTAATTTTCCACTAAAAATCTATATTTTGAGTGAAAACATAAAAGTCAAATTTCTGGCTGTACTTGAGGCCCTAGGGCAAAAACATAGGTAATTTGTGATCACTTTGATTTTCCACCAAAAATCTATATTTTGAATGAAAATAAAAAAAGTCCAATTTCTGGCTAAACTAGAGGCCCTAGGGCAAAAACGAAGAAAATCTGTGATCACTTTGATCTTCCCCCAAAATCTATATTTTGAGTGAAAATATAAAAGTCCATTTTCTGGCTAAACTAGAGGCCCTAGGGCTAAAACAAAGAAAATCTATGATCACTTTAATTTCACAATAAAAATCTATATTTTGAGTGAAAACATATAAGTCCATTTTCTGGCTAAACTAGAGGCCCTAGAGCAAAAACAAAGAAAATCTGTGATCACTTTGATTTTCCACCAAAAATCTTTATTTTGAGTGAAAACATAAAAGTCCATTATCTGGCTAAACTAGAGGCCCTAGGGCAAAATCAAAGAAAATCTGTGATCACATTAATTTTCCACCAAAAATCTATATTCTGAGTGAAAACATAAAAGTATATTTTCTGGCTAAACTAGAGGCTGTAGGGCAAAAACAAAGAAAATCTGTGATCACTTTGATTTTCCACCAAAAATCTATATTTTGAGTGAAAACATAAAAGTCCATTTTCTGGCTAAACTAGAGGCCCTAGGGCAAAAACAAAGAAAATCTGTGATCACTTTGATCTTCCACCAAAAATCTATATTTTGAGTGAAAATATAAAAGTCCATTTTCTGGCTAAACTAGAGGCCCTAGGGCAAAAACAAAGAAAATCTGTGATCACTTTGATTTTCCACCAAAAATCTTTATTTTGAGTGAAAACATAAAAGTCCATTTTCTGGCTAAACTAGAGGCCCTAGGGCAAAAAAAGAAAATCTGTGATCACTTTAATTTCCCACTAAAAATCTATATTTTGAGTGAAAACATAAAAGTCCATTTTCTGGCTAAACTAGAGGCCCTAGAAAAAAACAAAGAAAATCTGTGATCACTTTAATTTCCCACTAAAAATCTATATTTTGAGTGAAAACATAAAATTCCATTTTCTGGCTAAACTAGAGGCTGTTGGGCAAAAACAAAGAAAATCTGTGATCACTTTAAATTCCCACTAAAAATCTATATATTGAGTGAAAACATAAAAGTCCATTTTCTGGCTAAACTAGAGGCCCTAAAATCCGTGATCACTTTAATTTCCCACTAAAAATCTATATTTTGAGTGAAAACATAAAAGTATATTTTCTGGCTAAACTAGAGGCCCTAGGGCAAAAACAAAGAAAATCTGTGATCACTTTGATTTTCCACCAAAAATCTATATTTTGAGTGAAAACATAAAAGTCCATTTTCTGGCTAAACTAGAGGCCCTAGGGCAAAAACAAAGAAAATCTATGATCACTTTAATTTCACAATAAAAATCTATATTTTGAGTGAAAACATAAAAGTCCATTTTCTGGCTAAACTAGAGGCCCTAGAGCAAAAACAAAGAAAATCTGTGATCACTTTGATTTTCCACCAAAAATCTTTATTTTGAGTGAAAACATAAAAGTCCATTATCTGGCTAAACTAGAGGCCCTAGGCCAAAATCAAAGAAAATCTGTGATCACATTAATTTTCCACCAAAAATCTATATTTTGAGTGAAAACATAAAAGTATATTTTCTGGCTAAACTAGAGGCTGTAGGGCAAAAACAAAGAAAATCTGTGATCACTTTGATTTTCCACCAAAAATCTTTATTTTGAGTGAAAACATAAAAGTCCATTTTCTGGCTAAACTAGAGGCCCTAGAGCAAAAACAAAGAAAATCTGTGATCACTTTGATTTTCCACCAAAAATCTATATTTTGAGTGAAAACATAAAAGTCCATTTTCTGGCTAAACTAGAGGGCCTAGGGCAAAAACAAAGAAAATCTGTGATCACTTTGATCTTCCACCAAAAATCTATATTTTGAGTGAAAATATAAAAGTCCATTTTCTTGCTAAACTAGAGGCCCTAGGGCAAAAACAAAGAAAATCTGTGATCACTTTGATTTTCCACCAAAAATCTTTATTTTGAGTGAAAACATAAAAGTCCATTTTCTGGCTAAACTAGAGGCCCTAGGGCAAAAAAAGAAAATCTGTGATCACTTTAATTTCCCACTAAAAATCTATATTTTGAGTGAAAACATAAAAGTCCATTTTCTGGCTAAACTAGAGGCCCTAGGGCAAAAAACAAAGAAAATCTGTGATCACTTTGATTTTCCACCAAAAATCTTTGTTTTGAGTGAAAACATAAAAGTCCATTTTCTGGCTAAACTAGAGGCCCTAGGGCAAAAAAAGAAAATCTGTGATCACTTTAATTTCCCACTAAAAATCTATATTTTGAGTGAAAACATAAAAGTCCATTTTCTGGCTAAACTAGAGGCCCTAGGGCAAAAACAAAGAAAATCTGTGATCACTTTAATTTCCCACTAAAAATCTATATTTTGAGTGAAAACATAAAATTCCATTTTCTGGCTAAACTAGAGGCTGTTGGGCAAAAACAAAGAAAATCTGTGATCACTTTGATTTTCCATCAAAAATCTATATTTTGAGAGAAAACATAAAAGTATATTTTCTGGCTAAACTAGAGGCTGTAGGGCAAAAACAAAGAAAATATGTGATCACTTTGATTTTCCACCAAAAATCTTTATTTTGAGTGAAAACATAAAAGTCCATTTTCTGGCTAAACTAGAGGCCCTAGGGCAAAAACAAAGAAAATCTGTGATCACTTTAATTTTCTACCAAAAAATATATATTTTGAGTGAAAACATAAAAGTCCATTTTCTGGCTAAACTAGAGGCCTTAGGGCAAAAACAAAGAAAATCTGTGATCACTTTGATTTTCCACCAAAACTGGCTAAACAAAGGCCCTAGGGCAAAAACAAAGAAAATCTGTGATCACTTTAATTTCCCACTAAAAATCTATATTTTGAGTGAAAACATAAAATTCCATTTTCTGGCTAAACTAGAGGCTGTTGGACAAAAACAAAGAAAATCTGTGATCACTTTGATTTTCCATCAAAAATCTATATTTTGAGAGAAAACATAAAAGTATATTTTCTGGCTAAACTAGAGGCTGTAGGGCAAAAACAAAGAAAATATGTGATCACTTTGATTTTCCACCAAAAATCTTTATTTTGAGTGAAAACATAAAAGTCCATTTTCTGGCTAAACTAAAGGCCCTAGAGCAAAAACAAGAATAATCTGTGATCACTTTGATTTTCCACCACAAATCTATATTTTGAGAGAAAACATAAAAGTCCATTTTCTGGCTAAACTAGAGGTCCTGGGGCAAAAACAAAGATAACCTGTACACTTTAATTTTCCACCAAAAATCTATATTTTGAGTGAAAACATAAAAGTCCATTTTCTGGCTAAACTAGAGGCTGTAGGGCAAAAACAAAGAAAATCTGTTATTGAGTGAAAACATAAAAGTCCATTTTCTGGCTAAACTAGAGGCCCTAGAGTAAAAACAAAGAAAATCTGTTAGTTAGTTAGTTAGGTAGTTGGTTGGTTAGTTAGTTAGTTAGTCAGTTAGTTAGTTAGTTAGTTAGTTAGTTAGTTAGTTAGTTAGTTATTTAGTTAGTTAGTTAGTAGTTAGTTAGGTAGTTAGTTAGTTAGTTAGTTAGTAGTTAGTTAGTTAGTTAGTAGTAGTTAGTTAGTAGTAGTAGTAGTTAGTTAGTTAGTTAGTTAGTAGTTAGTTAGTTAGTTAGTTAGTTAGTTAGTTAGTTTAGTTAGTTAGTTAGTTAGTTAGTTAGGTAGTTAGTTAGTTCGTTAGTTAGTTAGTTAGTTAGTTAGTAGTCAGTAGTTAGTTAGTTAGTTAGTTAGTTAGTTAGTTAGTTAGTTATTAGTTAGTTAGTTAGTTAGTTAGTTAGTTAGTTAGTTAGTTAGTTAGTAGTTAGTTAGTTAGTTAGTAGTGTTAGTTAGTTAGTTAGTTAGTTAGTAGTTAGTTAGTTAGTTAGTTAGTTAGTTAGTTAGTTAGTTAGTTAGTTAGTTAGTTAGTTAGTAGTTAGTTAGTTAGTTAGTTAGTTAGTTAGTTAGTTAGTTTAGTTAGTTAGTTAGTTAGGTAGTTAGTTAGTAGTTAGTTAGTTAGTTAGTTAGTTAGTTAGTTAGTTAGTTAGTTGTAGTTAGTAGTTAGTAGTAGTTAGTTAGTTAGTAGTTAGTTAGTTAGTTAGTTAGTGTAGTTAGTTAGTTAGTTAGTTAGTTAGTTAGTTAGTTAGTTAGTTAGTTAGTTAGTTAGTTAGTTAGTTAGTAGTAGTTAGTTAGTTAGTTAGTAGTTAGTTAGTTAGTAGTTAGTTAGTTAGTTAGGTAGTTAGTTAGTTAGTTAGTAGTTAGTTAGTTAGTTAGTTAGTTAGAGTTAGTTAGTTAGTTAGTTAGTTAGTATAGTTAGTTAGTTAGTTAGTTAGTTAGTTAGTTAGGTAGTTAGTTAGTTAGTTAGTTAGTTAGTAGTTAGTTAGTTAGTTAGTAGTTAGTTAGTTAGTTAGTTAGTTAGTTAGTTAGTAGTTAGTTAGTTAGTTAGTTAGTTAGTTAGTTAGTTAGTTAGTTAGTTAGTTAGTTAGTTAGTTAGTTAGTTAGTTAGTTAGTAGTTAGTTAGTTAGTTAGTTAGTTAGTTAGTTGTTAGTTAGTTAGTTAGTTAGTAGTTAGTTAGTTAGTTAGTTAGTAGTTAGTTAGTAGTAGTTAGTTAGTAGTTAGTTAGTTAGTAGTTAGTTAGTTAGTAGTTAGTTAGTTAGTTAGTTAGTTAGTTAGTTAGTTAGTAGTTAGTTAGTTAGTTAGTTAGTAGTTAGTTAGTTAGTTAGTAGTTAGTTAGTTAGTTAGTTAGTTAGTTAGTTAGTTAGTTAGTTAGTTAGTTAGTTAGTTAGTTAGTTAGTTAGTTAGTTAGTAGTTAGTTAGTTAGTTAGTTAGTTAGTTAGTTAGTTAGTTAGTTAGTTAGTTAGTTAGTTAGTTAGTTAGTTAGTTAGTTAGTTAGTTAGTTAGTTAGTTAGTTAGTTAGTTAGTTAGTAGTTAGTAGTTAGTTAGTTAGTAGTTAGTAGTTAGTTAGTTAGTTAGTTAGTTAGTTAGTTAGTTAGTTAGTTAGTTAGTTAGTTAGTTAGTTAGTTAGTTAGTTAGTTAGTTAGTTAGTTAGTTAGTTAGTTAGTTAGTTAGTTAGTTAGTTAGTTAGTTAGTTAGTTAGTTAGTTAGTTAGTTAGTTAGTTAGTTAGTAGTTAGTTAGTTAGTTAGTTAGTTAGTTAGTTAGTTAGTTAGTTAGTTAGTTAGTTAGTTAGTTAGTTAGTTAGTTAGTTAGTTAGTTAGTTAGTTAGTTAGTTAGTTAGTTAGTAGTAGTTAGTTAGTTAGTTAGTTAGTTAGTTAGTAGTTAGTTAGTTAGTTAGTTAGTTAGTTAGTTAGTTAGTTAGTTAGTTAGTTAGTTAGTTAGTTAGTTAGTTAGTTAGTTAGTTAGTTAGTTAGTTAGTTAGTTAGTTAGTTAGTTAGTTAGTTAGTTAGTTAGTTAGTTAGTTAGTTCGTTAGTTAGTGTTAGTTAGTTAGTTAGTTAGTTAGTTAGTTAGTTAGTTAGTTAGTTAGTTAGTTAGTTAGTTAGTTAGTTAGTTAGTTAGTTAGTTAGTTAGTTAGTTAGTTAGTTAGTTAGTTAGTTAGTTAGTTAGTTAGTTAGTTAGTTAGTTAGTTAGTTAGTTAGTTAGTTAGTTAGTTAGTTAGTTAGTTAGTTAGTTAGTTAGTTAGTAGTTAGTTAGTTAGTTAGTTAGTTAGTAGTTAGTTAGTTAGTTAGTTAGTTAGTTAGTTAGTTAGTTAGTTAGTTAGTTAGTTAGTTAGTTAGTTAGTTAGTTAGTTAGTTAGTTAGTTAGTTAGTTAGTTAGTTAGTTAGTTAGTAGTTAGTTAGTAGTTAGTTAGTTAGTAGTTAGTTAGTTAGTAGTTAGTTAGTTAGTTAGTTAGTTAGTTAGTTTAGTTAGTTAGTTAGTTAGTAGTTAGTTAGTTAGTTAGTAGTTAGTTAGTTAGTAGTTAGTTAGTTAGTTAGTTAGTTAGTTAGTAGTTAGTTAGTAGTTAGTTATTAGTTAGTTAGTTAGTAGGTAGTTAGTAGTTAGTTAGTTAGTTAGTTAGTTAGTTAGTTAGTTAGTTAGTTAGTTAGTTAGTTAGTTAGTTAGTTAGTAGTTAGTTAGTTAGTTAGTTAGTTAGTTAGTTAGTAGTTAGTTAGTTAGTTAGTTAGTTAGTTAGTTAGTTAGTTAGTTAGTTAGTTAGTTAGTTAGTTAGTTAGTTAGTTAGTTAGTTAGTTAGTTAGTTAGTTAGTAGTTAGTTAGTTAGTTAGTTAGTTAGTTAGTAGTTAGTTAGTTAGTTAGTAGTTAGTTAGTAGTAGTTAGTTAGTTAGTAGTTAGTTAGTTAGTTAGTTAGTTAGTTAGTTAGTTAGTAGTTAGTTAGTTAGTTAGTTAGTTAGTTAGTTAGTAGTTAGTTAGTTAGTTAGTTAGTTAGTTAGTTAGTTAGTTAGTTAGTTAGTTAGTTAGTTAGTAGTAGTTAGTTAGTTAGTTAGTTAGTTAGTTAGTTAGTTAGTTAGTTAGTAGTTAGTTAGTTAGTTAGTTAGTTAGTTAGTAGTTAGTTAGTTAGTTAGTTAGTTAGTAGTTAGTTAGTTAGTTAGTTAGTTAGTTAGTTAGTTAGTTAGTTAGTTAGTTAGTTAGTTAGTTAGTTAGTTAGTTAGTTAGTTAGTTAGTTAGTTAGTAGTTAGTTAGTTAGTTAGTTAGTTAGTTAGTTAGTTAGTAGTTAGTTAGTTAGTTAGTTAGTTAGTTAGTTAGTTAGTTAGTTAGTTAGTTAGTTAGTTAGTTAGTTAGTTAGTTAGTTAGTTAGTTAGTTAGTTAGTTAGTTAGTTAGTTAGTTAGTTAGTTAGTTAGTTAGTTAGTTAGTTAGTTAGTTAGTTAGTTAGTTAGTAGTTAGTTAGTTAGTTAGTTAGTTAGTTAGTTAGTTAGTTAGTTAGTTAGTTAGTTAGTTAGTTAGTTAGTTAGTTAGTTAGTTAGTAGTTAGTTAGTTAGTTAGTTAGTTAGTTAGTTAGTTAGTTAGTTAGTTAGTTAGTTAGTTAGTTAGTTAGTTAGTTAGTTAGTTAGTTAGTAGTTAGTTAGTTAGTTAGTTAGTTAGTTAGGTTAGTTAGTTAGTTAGTTAGTTAGTTAGTTAGTTAGTTAGTTAGTTAGTTAGTTAGTTAGTTAGTAGTTAGTTAGTTAGTTAGTTAGTTAGTTAGTTAGTTAGTTAGTTAGTTAGTACTTAGTTAGTTAGTTAGTAGTTAGTTAGTTAGTTAGTTAGTAGTTAGTTAGTTAGTTAGTTAGTTAGTTAGTTAGTAGTAGTTAGTTAGTTAGTTTTTAAATTTCTTTAATTGTTCTTGTACTGTTTCTATAAGTTACATATTAATTACTTTTACATTTAAAACTCACCTTTTGTAACTGCTAATTGCCCATAAATAATATTACAAAAAATTATATAATTTTAATTAAAATTTATTATTGAATTATGTATGGATTTGTATATTAAATTTTAATACAATATTTATATTATAATTTTCTTGTTTTATGCACATAATTAATTATAACAATTTAAAAGTAAAAATTTTTGCATTCATAATTTATACAATATTTACAGGCGTACGTTTTAATATGCGTAAAACAAACATTAGACTGATCACAGAAAAAATATTAAAATTTTGATCAATTATAGTTAACGTTTTCGGTAGCATTTTTTTTGTGAGCAGATCTAACCAAAAATTCGTATTGGTAACAATGACTTTACACATCATCATCGTTTTTTAAAGATTTTTTTTTAATTAAATATCGTTTTACAACTTAAATATTTGCAAATAGTTCATTTGAAATTACTTTATTAAAATATTTATGACTTACAAACTACAATTTTAATATAATTATTATTTTTGTGAACAAATCACATCACATTAAGTCGTTTAAAATATTAAAAACAAGATTAGTTTATAAGAAACAAAACTGGCAAAGTTTTAAGTTTCAAGTTAGAAGTTGATATTTTAACCTTTTGCAAACGGTCCAAATTTCGTGTTTTGCCTTTGATTTTCTTATTTTTTAATATTTCAATTTTATTGAGTTGCCAAGTTACAGTAAGCATTAGAAACAATGCCATTTATAATTCATTTGCCAGCCCTCAACGTTTGCCAAATATTTGCCAGTGTAAACGTAGGAAGGACCATCATAGCTGTTCATTGCCAATGTGTGTGGTGTCCGTGGGCAAAGAATGAGTCTATTGTAAATCAAGACAAAAAGCAAATAATACAATTATATTAAACTTACAATTATTTTAAACAAGCAAAAAATAGGCAAAGAGGTGAGATATATTAGGAGCTAGAACATAACTAGAACAGAACTAGAACATAACTAGAACATAACTAGAACAGAACTAGAACAGAACTAGAGCAGAACTAGAACAGAACTAGAACAGAACTAGAACTGAACTAGAACTGAACTAGAACAGAACTAGAACAGAACTAGAACAGAACTAGAACAGAACTAGAACTGAACTAGAACTGAACTAGAACAGAACTAGAACAGAACTAGAACAGAACTAGAACAGAACTAGAACTGAACTAGAACAGAACTAGAACAGAACTAGAACTGAACTAGAACTGAACTAGAACAGAAACTAGAACAGAACTAGAACAGAACTAGAACAGAACTAGAAGAGAACTAGAACAGAACTAGAACAGAACTAGAACAGAACTAGAACAGAACTAGAACAGAACTAGAACAGAACTAGAACAGAACTAGAACAGAACTAGAACAGAACTAGAACAGAACTAGAACAGAACTAGAACAGAACTAGAATAGAACTAGAACAGAACTAGAACAGAACTAGAACAGAACTAGAACAGAACTAGAACAGAACTAGAACAGAACTAGAACAGAACTAGAACAGAACTAGAACAGAACTAGAACAGAACTAGAACAGAACTAGAACAGAACTAGAACAGAACTAGAACAGAAGTAGAACAGAACTGGAACAGAACTAGAACAGAACTAGAACAGAACTAGAACAGAACTAGAACAGAACTAGAACAGAACTAGAACAGAACTAGAACAGAACTAGAACACAACTAGAACACAACTAGAACAGAACTAGAACAGAACTAGAACAGAACTAGAACAGAACTAGAACAGAACTAGAACAGAACTAGAACAGAACTAGAACAGAACTAGAACAGAACTAGAACAGAACTAGAACAGAACTAGAACAGAACTAGAACAGAACTAGAACAGAACTCTAGAACAGAACTAGAACAGAACTAGAACAGAACTAGAACAGAACTAGAACAGAACTAGAACAGAACTAGAACAGAACTAGAACAGAACTAGAACAGAACTAGAACAGAACTAGAACAGAACTAGAACAGAACTAGAACAGAACTAGAACAGAACTAGAACAGAACTAGAACAGAACTAGAACAGAACTAGAACAGAACTAGAACTAGAACAGAACTAGAACAGAACTAGAACAGAACTAGAACAGAACTAGAACAGAACTAGAACAGAACTAGAACAGAACTAGAACAGAACTAGAACAGAACTAGAACAGAACTAGAACAGAACTAGAACAGAACTAGAACAGAACTAGAACAGAACTAGAACAGAACTAGAACAGAACTAGAACTAGAACTAGAACTAGAACAGAACTAGAACCAGAACTAGAACAGAACTAGAACAGAACTAGAACAGAACTAGAACAGAACTAGAACAGAACTAGAACAGAACTAGAACAGAACTAGAACAGAACTAGAACAGAACTAGAATCATATTGTTTAACAAACTTAAATATTTCTTTATTTTTTCTTACATCATACCTGCACTGTCATCCTTTTATGATGCATGGATGAATTGGTGGAAGACTTTGTTTTACTTTTACGCCATGAACACATTAACAGCTCCTTCATCCCTTTGCGGAAATTACGGGCTTAAGAACGCATACAACAGGGGATTTATGCCAGAATGAATATGTCACCAAAAAGTTAAAGGTGTCAATAAGGCATGAAATTTGAGTCACCGCGATATGAAACGTGACCTGAAATGTAAATAAAAATGGACAAGCGTAATGTAAAAACAGAAAAATAAAATCTGAAATACTTGTTTTTAAAAGTTTTAATAAATTCAAGATATAAACTACAGGAACTGAAATAGTGCCCATTTAAATCAACTACTTATAAAACCGCTTGCTGTTGATATGTCTTGTATGTTATTTACGAACATATTAGTCTTAGTTTACAAAATTTTGTTAAGGCAAACATGACACTCTAACCCAAACACATCGTTCACTTCTTTCCTAACGTCCCCCTTTCAAAACCATTTTCATTTCAAGCTAATGAGTTTTTCATGTCCGTTTATGTCTCCCGGTATTTAAACAGTTACAATTTGTTATGCACACACGCACACACACACACACACACACACAAAGAATTATTTTCAATTACAACAGCAATGATTGTTTTTCACAAAATCCATATTACAATTGAAAATTAAAGCAAATTGTTTTGTTGTCACAACATTAACAATTGAGTATTATGCTGACAACAGCATTTTGTAGTGCTTTCCAAAAAACTACTAGGCAATAGAAGACATTATTTTGGAACTAATGGACAAATTTAAGTTACATAAAGTATATGTCCGCAGCAATTTGTTGCAAGGACTAAACATTTTCACATACAACCAATGGTGTGTTAATGATTGTTTTGCTTTTGTTCACACATTTTCGACCAATAATGTATATTAATTATACAATAACTGACCTTTGTCTTATTTGTTATATATTATTTTTGACAAATTCATTTTAAATATTCTAATGATAGGGAGTATTTATGGTATTTACTTGCCTCAACAAAAGACTTTATTTAGAGCAACAATAAGCAAGGTTTTGTATTGAAATTAGTTGGTATTAAAAACCTTGGTCTAATGACTGTCTGGCTTTTATTAAACAAAGAGTTTGAATAAATTGAATAGAATTGATAATGAATATAAGTAACGATGCTAGGTACATAACTCTATAAATCAGCAGTTCAGTTCTAGTTCAGTTCTAGTTCAGTTCTAGTTCAGTTCTAGTTCAGTTCTAGTTCAGTTCTAGTTCAGTTCAGTTCAGTTCAGTTCAGTTCTAGTTCAGTTTCTAGTTCAGTTCTAGTTCAGTTCTAGTCAGTTCTAGTTCAGTTCTAGTTCAGTTCTAGTTCAGTTCTAGTTCAGTTCTAGTTCAGTTCTAGTTCAGTTCTAGTTCAGTTTAGTTCAGTTCTAGTTCAGTTCTAGTTCAGTTCTAGTTCAGTTCTAGTTCAGTTTTCTAGTTCAGTTCTAGTTCAGTTCTAGTTCAGTTCTAGTTTCAGTTCTAAGTTCAGTTTCTAGTTCAGTTCTAGTTCAGTTCTAGTTCAGTTCTAGTTCAGTTTCTAGTTCAGTTCTAGTTCAGTTCTAGTTCAGTTCTAGTTCAGTTCTAGTTCAGTTCTAGTTCAGTTCTAGTTCTAGTTCAGTTCTAGTTCAGTTCTAGTTCAGTTCTAGTTCAGTTCAGTTCTAGTTCAGTTCTAGTTCAGTTCTAGTTTCAGTTCTAGTTCAGTTCTAGTTCAGTTCTAGTTCAGTTCTAGTTCAGTTCTAGTTCAGTTCTAGTTCAGTTCTAGTTCAGTTCTAGTTCAGTTCTAGTTCTAGTTCTAGTTCTAGTTTCAGTTCTAGTTCTAGTAGTCTAGTTCAGTTCTAGTTCAGTTCTAGTTCAGTTCTAGTTCAGTTCTAGTTCAGTTCTAGTTCAGTTCTAGTCAGTTCTAGTTCTTAGTTCTAGTTCAGTTCTAGTTCAGTTCTAGTTCAGTTCTAGTTCAGTTCTAGTTCAGTTCTAGTTCAGTTCTAGTTCAGTTCTAGTTCAGTTCTAGTTCTAGTTCAGTTCTAGTTCAGTTCTAGTTCAGTTCTAGTTCAGTTCTAGTTCAGTTCTAGTTCAGTTCTAGTTCAGTTCTAGTTCAGTTCTAGTTCAGTTCTAGTTCAGTTCTAGTTCAGTTCTAGTTCAGTTCTAGTTCAGTTCTAGTTCAGTTCTAGTTCAGTTCTAGTTCAGTTCGCGTTCAGTTCTAGTTCAGTTCTAGTTCAGTTCTAGTTCAGTTCTAGTTCAGTTCTAGTTCAGTTCTAGTTCAGTTCTAGTTCAGTTCTTAGTTCAGTTCTAGTTCAGTTCTAGTTCAGTTCTAGTTCAGTTCTAGTTCAGTTTCTAGTTCAGTTCTAGTTCAGTTCTAGTTCAGTTCTAGTTCAGTTTTTGTTCAGTTGTTGTTCGGTTAAATGCTCGTTGAGTTGTAATTTCTCATGACTCCAAACATTTTTAAGGATTTCCTTGAATACTTAACTTTATTATACCCTACACCACTTTAGTGGGGAGGGTATATTGGATTTGTGCTGATGTTTGTAACACACAATAATATTGGTCCTATACCCACCTTAAAGTATACCAATCGGCTTAGAATCATTTTCTGAGTCGATTTAGCTATGTCCGTCCGTCTGTCCGTCCATGGTAAACCTTGTAATCAAACTACAGGTCGCAATTTTTGAAGATATTCAATGAAATTTGGCACATGATCTTCTATTGTCCCAGGGACGAAGCCTATTGAAAATGGTTTATATCGTTCCATTATTCCACCTAGCCCCCATACAACTGAACCCCCGAATAGGGCTTGTAAAACCTTGTAATCAAACTACAGGTCGCAATTTTGAAAATAATTCAATGAAATTTGGCACTTGATCTGCTATTGTCCCAGAGACGAAGCCTATTGAAAATGGTTAACATCGGTCCATTTTCTCACCTAGCCCCCATACAACTGAACCCCCGAATAGGGCTTGTAAACCTTGTAATCAAACTACAGGTCGAAATTTTGAAAATAATTCAATGAAATTTGGCACATGATCTTCTATTATCCCAGAGACGAAGCCTATTGAAAATGGTTAACATCGGTCCATTTTCTCACCTAGCCCCCATACAACTGAACCCCCGAATAGGGCCTGTAAACTTTTTAATCAAACTACAGGTCGCAATTTTGAAGATAATTCAATGAAATTTGGCTGATGATCTTCTATGGTACCGGAGACGAAGCCTATTGAAAATGGTTAACATCGGTCCATTATTTCACCTTGACCCCATACAACGGAACCCGACGAATAGGGATTTTAAGTTATAATTATGTTTAATATACTTGTATCTCGACAAAAAGCTGCAAAACCAAGTTCTATGCTAGCCTTGATGACTCTCGTGAATTTTATAATTATAGGGTCTCATTTGACCATAGCCCCTATACAAATCCCCCTTCATTTGACTTAAATGTCCACAATTTTATTCAACAATAAATGGCTTAAGTATAATTCAAGGCAAGGTGCAATTCAACTCAAGAGCTTTATTATGAAAACTAAACCACATTTTATATTTGTAACAGGTGTAGGGTATTATATGGTCGGCCTCGCCCGACTATAATTTCTTACTTGTTTCTTTATGATTTATGGCAACAAAGACAAAACTGTTTTTTGTAATTTAATTTAAATATTTCCTAAAATTTACATAAAACATATCATAGGCAAATAATTTCCTTGTTTATCAAATAATCCTCAGACAAACTGAACAAATTGTTATTAACATAAATACTTGCACATCAAAATATTACCCATATATATTACATATACACTGTGGCGTATGATTATTATGAGTTTCATTAAATATTTGCATACGCCTCAGTGTCTCGCCTTAAAATATACTACAATAATTTAACTATAAATTGAACCTTGACATCAAAATCTAAATTATATTTTTATCCATATTATCTTCCTTATTACTTAGTTTATAACAAACATTATATTTCTTTCTTTTTCCCCCAAAATACTTACCAATATTGCCACATTTTCCTAGCATGATACGGCAGATTACACAAAGCAAATGTTAAGACAAAGATAATCAACATCCGGACAACGCCTCGTCTGGCGCGTAAAACATTATTCGATGAATGAGAAATATGGGAAACACGTTGACTGCCATGGAGACCATGATGTTGGCTAAGGGGACGGTGATGATTTGCTGATGCTGCGGGTTGCTGTTGATGTGTTAAATGATTATGGGAATGTTGATAAAAACTAGTCTTACGGCACGTTGACACCACAGGGCGGTCGGCATCTAGAGAGACCTTTTGAAGAGAACAAACAAAATAACCCAGATTATTATAATAAAGCAGACAGGGTAAGTAAAAAAGCAATGTAAATATTTGCTAAAAAAGTAATTTTATTGAGAACAACAAAATGTTTACAAGCATATATGTATGTATGTATGTAGATTGATATGTGTATAATTAATATATTTTTCTTAAAATAAACTTATGGGTATTTCTATTAAATATTCAATACTTTCTCTCCTTTTACTTTGGCAAATAAATAAAGCTTTGTAATGTTAGTTTATGCCAAAATTGATTTGCATAAAACCGATTTTAGATTTTATCATATTTTTTGTGCGAATGAAAAAATGAAGTCAAATGGCAAAAAGTTTGTTGACCAAAATAAAATTAAATTATTTGTGTCATTTGTTTGTAAGTCAATATTATTAGGATGATATTTCTAAAGAAACTAAAGCCTTTAAAACAGATAGTAGACTAGATAAATTCCTTTTATGTGAAAGATTTGCATATTGTATTAAAACAAATTACGGTCAAAATTTGTTAAAAATTGATTTCGTGCTTATATCAGAAATGACTGACACCCATTAAATTTAAAACATTTTTAAAGTAGACATTTCAACTAAAACATGCAGTAGTTTCGTAGTGAACTAGACCTGAGCTCGAACTGAACTAGACCTGAGCTCGAACTGAACTAGAACTGAACTAGAACTGAACTGGAACTGAACTAGAACTGAACTAGAACTGAACTAGAACTGAACTAGAACTGAACTGGAACTGAACTAGAACTGAACTAGAACTGAACTAGAACTGAACTAGAACTGAACTGAACTAGAACTGAACTAGAACTGAACTAGAACTGAACTAGAACTGAACTAGAACTGAACTAGAACTGACTAGAACTGAACTAGAACTGAACTAGAACTGAACTAGAACTGAACTAGAACTGAACTAGAACTGAACTAGAACTGAACTAGAACTGAACTAGAACTGAACTAGAACTGAACTAGTAGATCTGACTAGATCTGAACTAGATCTGAACTAGAACTGAACTAGAACTGAGCTAGAACTGAACTAGAACTAGAACTGAACTAGAACTGAACTAGAACTAGAACTGAACTAGAACTGAACTAGAACGAACTAGAACTGAACTAGAACTGAACTAGAACTGAACTAGAACTAAACTAGAACTGAACTAGAACTGAACTAGAACTGAACTAGAACTGAACTAGAACTGAACTAGAACTGAACTAGAACTAGAACTGAACTAGAACTGAACTAGAACTGAACTAGAACTGAACTAGAACTGAACTAGAACTGAACTAGAACTGAACTAGAACTGAACTAGAACTGAACTAGAACTGAACTAGAACTGAACTAGAACTGAACTAGAACTGAACTAGAACTGAACTAGAACTGAACTAGAACTGAACTAGAACTGAACTGAAACTGACTGAACTAGAACTGAACTAGAACTGAACTAGAACTGAACTAGAACTGAACTAGAACTGAACTAGAACTGAACTAGAACTGAACTAGAACTGAACTAGAACTGAACTAGAACTGAACTAGAACTGAACTAGAACTGAACTAGAACTGAACTAGAACTGAACTAGAACTGAACTAGAACTGAACTAGAACTGAACTAGAACTGAACTAGAACTGAACTAGAACTGAACTAGAACTGAACTAGAACTGAACTAGAACTGAACTAGAACTGAACTAGAACTGAACTAGAACTGAACTAGAACTGAACTAGAACTGAACTAGAACTGAACTAGAACTGAACTAGAACTGAACTAGAACTGAACTAGAACTGAACTAGAACTGAACTAGAACTGAACTAGAACTGAACTAGAACTGAACTAGAACTGAACTAGAACTGAACTAGAACTGAACTAGAACTGAACTAGAACTGAACTAGAACTGAACTAGAACTGAACTAGAACTGAACTAGAACTGAACTAGAACTGAACTAGAACTGAACTAGAACTGAACTAGAACTGAACTAGAACTGAACTAGAACTGAACTAGAACTGAACTAGAACTGAACTAGAACTGAACTAGAACTGAACTAGAACTGAACTAGAACTGAACTAGAACTGAACTAGAACTGAACTAGAACTGAACTAGAACTGAACTAGAACTGAACTAGAACTGAACTAGAACTGAACTAGAACTGAACTAGAACTGAACTAGAACTGAACTAGAACTGAACTAGAACTGAACTAGAACTGAACTAGAACTGAACTAGAACTGAACTAGAACTGAACTAGAACTGAACTAGAACTGAACTAGAACTGAACTAGAACTGAACTAGAACTGAACTAGAACTGAACTAGAACTGAACTAGAACTGAACTAGAACTGAACTGAACTAGAACTGAACTAGAACTGAACTAAAACTGATCTAGAACTGAACTAGAACTGAACTAGAACTGAACTGGAACTAGAACTAGAACTGAACTAGAACTGAACTAGAACTGAACTAGAACTGAACTAGAACTGAACTAGAACTGAACTAGATCAGAACTAGAACTGAACTAGAACTGAACTAGAACTGAACTAGAACTGAACTAGAACTGAACTAGAACTGAACTAGAACTGAACTAGAACTGAACTAGAACTGAACTAGAACTGAACTAGAACTGAACTAGAACTGAACTAGAACTGAACTAGAACAGAACTAGAACTGAACTAGAACTGAACTAGAACTGAACTAGAACTGAACTAGAACTGAACTAGAACTGAACTAGAACTGAACTAGAACTGAACTAGAACTGAACTAGAACTGAACTAGAACTGAACTAGAACTGAACTAGAACTGAACTAGAACTGAACTAGAACTGAACTAGAACTGAACTAGAACTGAACTAGAACTGAACTAGAACTGAACTAGAACTGAACTAGAACTGAACTAGAACTGAACTAGAACTGAACTAGAACTGAACTAGAACTGAACTAGAACTGAACTAGAACTGAACTAGAACTGAACTAGAACTGAACTAGAACTGAACTAGAACTGAACTAGAACTGAACTAGAACTGAACTAGAACTGAACTAGAACTGAACTAGAACTGAACTAGAACTGAACTAGAACTGAACTAGAACTGAACTAGAACTGAACTAGAACTGAACTAGAACTGAACTAGAACTGAACTAGAACTGAACTAGAACTGAACTAGAACTGAACTAGAACTGAACTAGAACTGAACTAGAACTGAACTAGAACTGAACTAGAACTGAACTAGAACTGAACTAGAACTGAACTAGAACTGAACTAGAACTGAACTAGAACTGAACTAGACTGAACTAGAACTGAACTAGAACTGAACTAGAACTGAACTAGAACTGAACTAGAACTGAACTAGAACTGAACTAGAACTGAACTAGAACTGAACTAGAACTGAACTAGAACTGAACTAGAACTGAACTAGAACTGAACTAGAACTGAACTAGAACTGAACTAGAACTGAACTAGAACTGAACTAGAACTGAACTAGAACTGAACTAGAACTGAACTAGAACTGAACTAGAACTGAACTAGACTAAACTAGAACTGAACTAGAACGTAACTAAAACTTAACTAGAACTGAACTTGAACTCAGCTAGAATTGAACTAGACCGGAACTAAAACTTAACTAGGACTGAAACTGAATAGTTATTTAGAATCTCTCAGTATTAATTTATTTTTAATTTCTGAAAAAAAATGTTTAAACATCTTATCTTATAAATTAAAAAATTTTAATTACATTGACATAAATACATTTGCTCTTATCGGGTGTAATTTTAACAATAAATATAAAATATAATTTTTTCTTTACAAAACATATTTAAATGGATTTACTTTCTAAAGACTCCCTAAGTAATTAGGGTAATATACTTTGTTTGTTGCAATGTCAATGAAAAGAGTTGAAATTATTCTGTTTGTTATTATTACATGAACTAAGTAGGATATTTAAAACGTAGTTGCGTGTACAAGTATTACTTTACAAACATTATCTTGCCACCACAAGTTGTTTGCTAAACTATATAAGTGTTATTTTTCTTGTTGTGGCAGGATTAAATTGTTGTTTGTTCGTTTTACTCCTTTTTAAAATTTCGAAAAATCCTAATGTCAAAAAATGTCAGACAAAACAATAACAACTTCCAGGTGTTTGTGTCTGATAAAAAACAATTTGCAAGTTTTTTTTTAACAATCTTGAAGTTGTTATGAATAAGTTTCTTTTTTAAGAAAAGTGCTAATACTTACATACGTGTTTAAGAATTTATGTAAATTTATTGCAAAAATAAAAACTAATTTGTTGTTCAAAAAAAATCAAATATGCTGCAGTCATGTGTTAAAGAAGATAAATAAAGTTTTTCCTCCCTTTAAGAGTATTTGTCATAATAATTGTTAAACTTTGTAACATATTTAGTATGTCTACGAAGATAATTATGAAGATTAAAAAAAAATTTATTTAAGTTGGATGAACAAATGTTAAAATATTAAGAATAAATGAGGGTTATAATATTTAATTATTAAGAAATGTATTTTATGTTGACAGAATTAGTGAAGTGTTAAGCTAATGAAATAAGTTGTTTTTAAATTCGAAAAGATTACAACTAGAACAGAACTAGAACAGAACTAGAACAGAACTAGAACAGAACTAAACAGAACTAGAACAGAACTAGAACAGAACTAGAACAGAACTAGAACAGAACTAGAACAGAACTAGAACAGAACGAACAGAACTAGAACAGAACTAGAACAGAACTAGAACAGAACTAGAACAGAACTAGAACAGAACTAGAACAGAACTAGAACAGAACTAGAACAGAACTAGAACAGAACTAGAACAGAACTAGAACAGAACTAGAACAGAACTAGAACAGAACTAGGACAGAACTAAACAGAACTAGAACAGAACTAGAACAGAACTAGAACAGAACTAGAACTAGAACAGAACTAGAACTAGAACAGAACTAGAACAGAACTAGACAGAACTAAAACAGAACTAGAACAGAACTAGAACAGAACTAGAACAGAACTAGCACAGAACTAGAATAGAACTAGAACAGAACTAGAACAGAACTAGAACAGAACTAGAACGAACTAGAACAGAACTAGAACAGAACTAGAACAGAACTAGAACAGAACTAGAACAGAACTAGAACAGAACTAGAACAAACTAGAACAGAACTAGAACAGAACTAGAACAGAACTAGAACAGAACTAGAACAGAACTAGAACAGAACTAGAACAGAACTAGAACAGAACTAGAACAGAACTAGAACAGAACTAGAACAGAACTAGAACAGAACTAGAACAGAACTAGAACAGAACTAGAACAGACTAGAACAGAACTAGAACAGAACTAGAACAGAACTAGAACAGAACTAGAACAGAACTAGAACAGAACTAGAACAGAACTAGAACAGAACTAGAACAGAACTAGAACAGAACTAGAACAGAACTAGAACAGAACTAGAACAGAACTAGAACAGAACTAGAACAGAACTAGAACAGAACTAGAACAGAACTAGAACAGAACTAGAACAGAACTAGAACAGAACTAGAACAGAACTAGAACAGAACTAGAACTAGAACTAGAACAGAACTAGAACAGAACTAGAACAGAACTAGAACAGAACTAGAACAGAACTAGAACAACTAGAACAGAACTAGACTAGAACAGAACTAGAACAGAACTAGAACATAACTAGAACAGAACTAACAGAACTAGGACAGAACTAAAACAGAACTAGAACAGAATTAGAACAGAACTAGAACAGAACTAGAACAGAACTAGAACAGAACTAGAACAGAACTAGAACAGAACTAGAACAGAACTAGAACAGAACTAGAACAGAACTAGAAAGAACTAGAACAGAACTAGAACAGAACTAGAACAGAACTAGAACAGAACTAGAACAGAACTAGAACAGAACTAGAACAGAATTAGAACAGAACTAGAACAGAACTAGAACAGAACTAGAACAGAACTAGAACAGAACTAGAACAGAACTAGAACAGAACTAGAATTGAACTAGAACAGAACTAGAACAGAACTAGACAGAACTAAACAGAACTAGAACAGAACTAGAACAGAACTAGAACAGAACTAGACAGAACTAGAACAGAACTAGAACAGAACTAGAACAGAACTAGAACAGAACTAGAACAGAACTAGAACAGAACTAGAACAGAACTAGAACAGAACTAGAACAGAACTAGAACAGAACTAGAACAGACTAGAACAGAACTAGAACAGAACTAGAACAGAACTAGAACAGAACTAGAACAGAACTAGAACAGAACTAGAACAGAACTAGAACAGAACTAGACAGAACTAGAACAGAACTAGAACAGAACTAGAACAGACTAGAACTAGAACAGAACTAGAACAGAACTAGAACAGAACTAGAACAGAACTAGAACAGAACTAGAACAGAACTAGAACAGAACTAGAACAGAACTAGAACAGAACTAGAACAGAACTAGAACAGAACTAGAACAGAACTAGAACAGAACTAGAACAGAACTAGAACAGAACTAGAACAGAACTAGAACAGAACTAGAACAGAACTAGAACAGAACTAGAACAGAACTAGAACAGAACTAGAACAGAACTAGAACAGAACTAGAACAGAACTAGAACAGAACTAGAACAGAACTAGAACAGAACTATAACAGAACTAGAACAGAACTACACAGAACAGAACGACAACAGAACTAGAACAGAACTAGAACAGAACTCTAACAGAACTAAAGAA